>NW_011494930.1:1106929-1119207 GCF_000754665.1 Bison bison bison
AAAAAAAAAAAAAAAATCAGTGTCTTTTTTCTGTCACGCCATTGAAAAAAATCAATGTCTTTTTTCTGTCATGCTTTGTGACTTGGAAGATGAGTATTACAGTGATTGGTAGAAGTATGATTAGTTTTTTCTACAAAACTTTAAATGATTGGTCTTTGTCCTTTTTCTTCTTGTTTTAGAGGAAAATCTACAATTTGGGTAAATTATGTATATGATAATCTAAACTTCATTATATTCAACATCAGTGATACTTTGGCTACCTGATACAAGGAGCTGACTTACTGGAAAAGACCCTGATGCTGGGAAAGATAGAAGGCATAAGGAGAAAAGGGCAACAGAGGATGAGATGCTTGGATGGCAACACTGATTAAATGGACATGAGTTTGAACAAATTCCAGGAGACAGTAAAGGACAGGGAAGCCTGGCATGCTGTAGTCCACCGGGTTGCAAAGAGTTGGACATGACTAAGTTTCTGAACAACAACAAAAAGTCTATTAATATCAGCAGAATGTTTAGATCATAAAAAGTCCATTGACTCTTGGAAATCTTCAACTGGGACTTTATTTAGACACATGAAAAATGATAGATCAAGATTTCAATTACTTATGTCTTGATTACAAATAAAAGAATCTTTGATTATATGAAGAAAGATAGTCTCCAGGAGAACATTAAGAAGTAATTATATTTACAAACAATGAATTGTTCAAATTTGGGAAAGGAGTAAGTGAAGGCTGCAAATTGTAACCCTGCTTATTTAACTTATATGCAAAGAGTACTTTATGTGAAATGCTGGGCTGGATGAAGCACAAGCTGAAATCAAGATTTCCAGGAGAAAATCAATAACCTTGGAGATGCAGATGATATCACCATTATAGCAGAAAACAAAGAGGAATTAAAGAATCTCTTGATGAAGGTGAAAGAAGAGAGTGAAAAAGTTGGCTTAAAACTCAGTATTCAAAAAATGAAGACCAAAGCATCTGGTCCCATCACTTCATGGCAAATGGATGGGGAAACAATGGAAACAGTGACAGATTTTATTTTCTCAGGCTCCAAAATCAGAGTGGATGGTGACTGCAGACATGAAATTATAAAAAACACTTGCTTCTTGGAAGAAAAGCAATGGCAAACCTAAACAGCATATTAAAAAGCATATTACTTTGCCTACAAGGTCTGTATAGTCAAAACTATGGCTTTTCCAATAATCATGTATGGATGTGAGAGCTGGACAATAAAAAAGGCTGAGCACTGAAGAATTGATGCCTTTGAAATATCATGCTCGAGAAGACTCTTGAGAGTCCCTTGGACAAGGGAATGAAACCAGTAAATCCTAAAAGAAATCAGTACTGAATGTTCATTGGAAGAACTGATGCTGAAGCTGAAGCTTACTTTGACCACCGAATGCAAAAAGATGCTGCGAAAGACTGAAGGCAGGAGGAGAAAGTGATGACAGAGGATTGGATGGTTGGATGTATCACTGATTCAATGGAGAGAAGTTTGAACCAACTCTGGGAGATGTTGAATGACAGGGAAGCTTGGTGTGCGAGTCAGACAAGACTGAGAGACTGAACAGAAACAACTATTCACAAAAGAAAAATATTTCTATTAAGGTAACTGGTGTAGTTTCAGAAGAGAAAAAAATAATATTCTTTGGTTGAAGGGACACTGGGGAGATTTATTGGCTGAATAATGGCAATGTCTGAAGTTGCTATTAAGATACAAATTCTGATCACCTGAGTTGTCATTCTTTACAAGATTAAGTTTCTGTGATAATGCCAGAATTTAACGTTAACATTGTAAAATGTATATCAATAAAAATATTCTGTTTGTGTTTTAATATTTGGAGAAAATTCTTCTGGAGAGTTTGAGAGAAAATAGAATTAAGTGCTTGGTTCCCTCTCAGAGTGCCTGCATTTCTATCTACATTATCTTTTTTTCTTTTTTTGTCTTTCCACTCCTTATCTGGCATAGAACAATTTCAAACTGTGAGGAACTGCATAAGTCAGGGTTATGCAGAGAACCAGAACCTATAGAATGTGTTTACATAGAGATTAACTATAAGGATTGGCTCATGTAATTATGAAAGCCAGCAAATTCAAAATCTGCAATGTGGTCAGCAAGTTGGAGACCCAGGGAAGAGCCAGTGTTAAGGTTCTGTATGAAACCTGTCTGCTGCAGAATTTTGTCTTGCTCAAGAGAAGTAAATTTTTTGTTGTTGTTCTATTTAAGACTTCAGATAATAGAATGTGACCCACTCACACTATGCAGAACAGCCTATTCTAGTTGAAGTCCATCAATTTAAATATTGATCTCAACATTGCAGCAGAAATACTCAAAATGATGTTTGACCACCATGTCCCAGCCAAGTTAACAAATAAAATTAACAATGACAACATATAAAAGACTAAGTCTATTAACTTTTGTACTTTTAAAAATTTCCTTTTTCAAGATATTTTTTGAAAAAGTAAATGTGTAATTTCAATTTCTTTTGGAAATTTCTTTAATTTTTTTTAAAAAGATAAACTATTTGATGTCTTAAATTTTGTCCATTTTTCCCATAAGACATTTCTCAATGAATAATTGTGCTGTCATCAAAAATTTCCCCAAAAAGCCATTGTAATTTGGAGAAATGTGGTCATTTTAAAAAGACAGTTAACCAAAGGTAAAACTTGCTCTATAAAGATGCCAGTCTGACAAGACCTTTGGAACTCGTTGGCCCTTGGGACTGAGACAAATTTAATGTGTCTATTCTTAGCTTTTTCTTTATGACTTCCTCTGGAAAACTGGAAACAAATTGGAAAGGACAGTCCAAGAAATAAATGATGATGTTATATGACAGATTTTTACCATACTGAGACCAAGGAAAGGGATTCCCAGGTAGCATTAGTGGTCAAAAACTTGCTGGTCAATTCAGGAGACATAAGAGATGTGGGTTCAATACCTGGGTTGGGATGATTCCCTGGTGAAGGAAATGGCAATCTGCTCCAGTATTCTTGCCTGGAAAATTTCATAGACAGAGGAGCTTGTCTACAGTTCATGGCGGTAACAAAACGTCAAACATGACTGAGTGTCTAAGCAAATGCACAAGACAAAAGAAAAGGCTTTGTTAAATTTATGAGGTTAGCCTATTATTTTAAAATGTTTCTTTTATTTCCAGGAGACAAAATTATCTTAGAATTTGGGAGCTTGATGAAAGAAATAGATGCTCAGACTCAAAACGGGACCTACTTCACCCTCATGGTTAGAAAATCATTGCAAGCAACAGACTCATGAAGCTTCAGTTTATGAAATTTTTTGTAAGTCTTAAGCCTTAAAGGCCATTTTTGTAAGATCCTCAAGGTCGTCCACTGTTGAATACTCAATAGTATTTAAATTAGCACTCACACAGAAAAAAAGCCTACTGACCAAGTAGTGCTGAATGTAAAAATTTACAGCTTTCAGGGAGAACTATACCTTAGTAGAGTCTTAATAATTCAAAATAGGAAATTAGGGTAAGAAGATAATGAGTTTGGGGCACATTAAGTTTGATGGATTCAACATGTCCTCCAAAACAGGGGATTTGTCAGCAAAGTTTGCAATAGAACAAATTAGAATTGGTTCACATAGAAAGATGCAGATCTTAAGACAAAGTTAGATAAGAAAACTGTTCTGATAATTGAGTTTATTGTCCAGGTGAAAAAACACTTGTGAGAAAACGATTTGTCTAATGAGCAAATTTTTTGCTAAGATAAACTGTCTGTAAAAATTTCCTGAAGCAAACAGCAAAGATACTGCACCTTGTATTCTATTGCCCCGGGCAAGAATTTCCTGGAGCATATAGCTGTTTATGACAAAGTAGATATCTGTTCTGTCAAAGCAATTATGTTATATCGCTGTAAGCAGTATCAGTTTCATCATTAATTTGTTATACATTATAAACTATGACCTTACCTTTAGCCTTTCATAACGACATATTACTGCACTTAATATTTTTTATATACCACTTAATATAATCTTGTTTTTAAATATACAATTGTTAAGTCTAATCTTTTGGTTCAGATTAACCAAGTAATCAAAAACAGGTTAGTTCAATTAAATTTCATAATTTTGAAAAATTACTTTCATGAATAGTTTTACAAAAAGTCAATAACTGTATCAAATCATATAATCATTTCATTAAGACTGGCTTTTTCTTCAGCCATGACTTAGAGAAATTATTTAAATAAGAACATGATAAAGGTATAGGTAGGACAGAAACTGTAGACAAAATTGTACTATCTGAAAAGTATTATTTCCTACAATAAAACTTTGGAAAGTGGCAACCTACTGAGTTGGACTGAGACTAAACCATGTTAGTTTCTGATTCTCAATAGTGAAATAATGTGGATTTGACTTCAGTATACTTCCTTATCTTTCATACAAAATCATTTTCACAACTAAATTCATTTGTTGTATTTATTTAATACAGGGCAAATAAACTTGACTATAATACTAAGACTAAAAGAGTTGGACAAAAAATGGTAAAGTAATGAGATTTGAAAATAATCATAAGATGCTTGGATCATGATGGGGATAATATCTAAAAACTAATATGGAGTGAATGAAGCATCTTAGACACTTTGAGAAAGAATTAAAATACAATATTAAATTTAATAATGTGCTTGTTTATACTTCTGGCATCAGTTTTAAAAATGAAAATATTTTACTGAATTTTATTGTATATTTTATGGTTGCCTTTTTTAAAAAATTGAACTATAGTTGACTCACATTATTAAACTAGTTTCAGATGTACAAAATACTGATTCAATATTTTTATAGATTATATTACATATAAATTATCTATTATTCAATATAAAGTAAAATTACTATAAAATATTGGCTATAAAGGACTTTAAAAGTTAGCTTTCCCAGGGGGCAACAACAACATCTAGTTCTCTGGGATTCATGAAGAGATTCTTTTCACAATCACGGATTTGTTAAGGGAAATTTAAACATGGTGATGGTGGTTCAGTCATAAGTTGTGTCTGACTCTTGGACTCCATGGACTGGTAGCCTGCCAGGCTCCTCTGTCCATGGGATTTCCCAGGTAAGAATACTGGAGTGGGTTGACATTTCCTTCTCCAAAAGATCTTCCCAACCCAGGAATCAAACCCACGTCTCCAGCATTGCAGGAGGATTCTTTACCAACTAAACTATGAGGAAAGTCAATTTAAACATATTAGCTGTGTATCATCTTAATTAAAAGTTTTATTAACTTCATTTGGAAAATATTAAAATCATTTAAAAAGTTATCTTATTGACTTGAATTTGAGTTTTCCTATATTTTTGTAAGTGTTGATTAAAATGGAAACATTTTTTAATCTAATTTTTAAACAAAAGATTAGATCTGCTCATCACTCTTTTTCTTGTTCATACTCTTATGGAAATAATTGTTTATTTTCTCAGCCAGAAAGTGTGAAAGCTACTTATCTGTAGAGAATAATAATAAAAATAACACAACTCCTTAACAAAACATGATAAAAATTAAAGATTCATAAAATTTACATAATGGATAAAGACATACTACATTCATTCCAATGTATATTTATTAGATAAAGAATTAATACTTCATTTAGTTTTACACAAGTTCAGCCATTTAGCCACATATCTCAAAGCCTTGTAAAAAGTAAAATATTATAAAATATCATTTTTTGTAGTTTGTCTCTAATATACATTTTTCTCTAAGAAGAAAACAGCAATTGTTCATCAAAAGAATTTACTTCCATCAGCTTGATAATCATAATGAATCTCTACTCAAATTTTCTATTTCAATATCAGCTAGCAAGGGTTAATTTCTGCATTATACTTTTTATGACATTTCCAATATCATAGTACAGATGTTGCTTCTTAACAAGCCCTGATATTTTCCATCTTTCTTCTAATTTGTTTTAAAGGACATCTGACTATGTCCCTCCATTTCTTATATTCCAAATGAAAATCACTGTAATAAACATACTAACTTTTAGATTTTAAATTATTAAAACTACTTCTGACTTTTTGTCTGATTTAATAATTCTTGGTTAGTCAATAGCTGAGAAAGGACACAAATAATATTTGAATAAATTACATTGTGACCCATATCCCAGTAATGATTCAAATACTGATAGACTTCTTTTGACCATCACACTGTTGACATTTCAGATTTCCATGAGATCAATGTGTCACAAGACACTAAAGGGTAAGTGAAAAGATGAATACTCACAGCAAACATCTAAAATAATTTATCCACATTGTATGTCATATTGTTGCCCTTCTGAAGGCATCAAAATCAGTAGGATTTTATGTAATTATTTATATTAACAATAACTATTGAAACATACAATTAAAAATATTTAGAACTAATCTGCAAATATTGTATATTTAAAGGGATCTCTATCTTCCATCTGAATAAAAATCATTCAAAATAAAAGCTAAATTTAGGTTTTATTCATCTGTATCATTTATAATGTTTCTATAGATGTATGATAACACTATTCAGCTGTTACAAAATTTGTAAACAAATTTTAGAAGTGACATGAATTTTCTATTTTAAATGTTAATGACTGAGTATTTAAATAAAATTTCAATGAATATATCTGGACCAAATGTGTAATTTTTATTTGTTTTGTACGACTATTCTTTGATAAAATAGGAATTTTTAGCTCAGGGGAAAAGGAAAAAAAAATGCTTCTAGAAATACTTCTTTTTGCTGTTATTTGCTTCATGCTTGTAATCCCATGGCTTCTTAAAAGAGAAAATGGTAAATCACTATCAGTCTATGACAGCTTTTTGATGTGTCCCTTCGTACATGAGAAACTAAGTTGAGACTCCTGAACACATTTCTCTTGAGATTTTGAACAACCATAAAAAATGGTTTTGTTTTGGATTCGGTATGGTTCTCTGAAATGAAAATGCCATTATACTGAGGTCTGCACATCAATCTAATTTGCTACCTGGATCCCCAGTCTCATCTTTTCCCAGTTGAGACTGCTTTACAATATGCAAGATATCAGTCTTACTTCACAATTTAGTAATATTTTCTAAGTGACTTTTATATTTGTATCAACAGGGATGGAACATAACTGATTAATTTAAATTGCTAGTAAAGAATTTTCTTAAGTTGTGAACATAGGAGCATTGAAGTATGTTGGTGCTGTGTTTTTTTGTGAGCGTGAAAGATATTCCAGCCAAGATTACACCAGGGACAGCCCCCAGGAAGTAAATGAGTAGATAGAAGCAAACACTACCATTATGTCTTGTTTAGAAACAAAAAAGGAAAGCTTTAAATTGTTTAGTAACTTTATGCATAGAGAGAAACAAAAATATTATTTTCTTGGTTTCTATTATATTTTTGTGATTGAATATAGATTTGATAGTTCAGAGGAAAAGGGAAATATCTATACAATAATGTCTTACATCATTTTATTGCCCTACAAGAACTTATGAAATATTCATGTTATATTAACTTAGTAAGAATGGCAACTTTAGGGAACTGACACGAAAAAATTTCATTAAAAAAGTAATCTCAAATTTGAAAATAAGGATACTATGATCTCATTTTCAATTTATCTAGAAATATACTGTGCTTATTATGCATGTTTATGAATGTTTATTTTAATATAGTTATTGAAATATGTCAGGAATCTGATAGGATTAAATGCACACTTATATACACATGTAAAAATTGATCTAAAGTTTCATTGCTCTGCCAAAATTCTTTTCTGCTGGATTGAATGTCTGTATTCTGGGTGAGTCCTATATAATCTGAAGTACCTACAGCTTTAAGAATTTCATGTAAAACTTTATGTTGTGTGTATGTGTGTAGTAGTAGTAGAGAAGATATATGGTTATTGTCTTAGATAGTAAGCCCCAAAAGTCTAGAACCAGTAATGCATAAAATAATTTTATGGTTATAGAGCCTTGGTTTCAAAATTAATCAACAACCCTTTCTAGCACATGGATGTGAAGAGATAAGAATTCTTTTAAATTGGCTGAAGTATGCACAGGTATTTTAGAGCATCACTCCTAGGAATAAGACTTCAAGGGCAACCTGCAGCCCATTTCTCCATATCAACCATGGTTCCCTCAAAAAACACTACCTCGATTTTAAAATACCTTAATTGAAGTAACTATTTATAGGGTCGTAGCTTGGACTGCAGGGATATCCAACCAGTCCATTCTGAAGGAGATCAGCCCTGGGATTTCTTTCGAAGGAATGGTGCTAAAGCTGAAACTCCAGTACTTTGGCCACCTCATGCGAAGAGTTGACTCATTGGAAAAGACTCTGATGCTGGGAGGGATTGAGGGCAGGAGGAGAAAGGGACGACAGAGGATGAGATGGCTGGATGGCATCACCAATTCGACGGACGTGAGTCTGGGTGAACTCCGGGAGTTGGTGATGGACAGGGAGGCCTGGCGTGCTGCGATTCGTGGGGTCGCAAAGAGTCGACAGGACTGAGCAACTGAACTGAACTGAACTGAGATGGAATTAAGTGGTTTTATAGGGGATTTCAAGCCACTCCAGGACTAGCAACAACCAGAAACCATTTCCAACACTGAATCTCAGTGTGAATTTTGTCACCTGTCAGGAGTTGTAGTTCAAAAGAAATGCAGCTACTTCAGAACTGCATGAAAACAGAGTTGTAAGGGGGTTCCTAATCTGAACTCAATATTTTTCTTCATTTGACCTCCTATTAGATGCCCTCATTGCTTGAAGCTAACCAGTATCTTGAGAGAAGGGAAACCAAGATTATGCAATCTGTACAGAACTCAGTCTCCCAGGGTTCAGAGAAAGTGAGAGGAGGATGAAGCATATGAGTTGAGAGGTACCAAAAGAGAATAATCAGCATTGGGTACTATTTTCTTAAAATGCTGAATGAAAGTTATTTCAGGCAAAACTACATAATCAAAATTTCTGGAATTAGAACCAAAAATCTGTGTATTGCAGACAGTGCCAAAGTGAACTTCTGCATATTAAAATTTGGAAAATGGAAGAGAATCATCTGAAATATACCCAACAAAAGATTTATATTTTGCATATTTTTGATGAAAATATTTTAATGAAGTTTTTCCAAACAAAGGAGTTATTCACTCACAAAGATGACTTGCATGATTTTCTTAGAGAATGTTCTCATGCTACAGGCAGTTTTTGAAATAGGAAGTTTTCTTTCTCTTCCAAATTTTATGAAAGAAAAATATGTATATATGTTTATAACCATTGCTAAATTATATTACTGTTTACTGTATTTCTGCTAACAAAAACTCATGATCTTTCATGTAAAATAATTTTAAACTTGAATAAAACACTAATATCAACAGTAACTACATTAAAAGTACCTAATCCTACAGTATAATTTTCATAAAGGTAATAATATGACTTTAGGCAAATCTATAAAATAAAGACAGTCAATGATTTTATTTAGCTCATCAATTAATGAGAGAACCAATAAGATGTTAAAACTTGTGCAAAAATATATTTGAAATCTTAGTCAATTTAACAAGCAAATGTTGGAAAAATGTTTTGGATTATTTTCAAATCCAACAGGGCCATAAGCCAAAGTCTTCATTGTTATTGATCCCAATAGATGAAAAATACTGTCTCTACTAGCAAGTCTACAAGTCAACTTCTGCCTCTATAGAATTATAGACAATAACATATCAATCCCAAAATTGTGCTAAAATACATAGTATTCTCCTTTACTGATTTTTGAATTTAGAATAATCTTTCTGGCACTAATAACCATCTCTAACATAAATGTTATGTCAAGGGGTCCATAATGATTTTTGGGAACATAGGCTCTTCATAATTATCTAAATATTGTAACTAAATGAAAATACACTTGATATTTAGATATATTAGAGATAAATATAATCAACTGCTCTTATATGAAAAGTTGCAATGAAGAAAATCACAAGCAGGAAATAAATATGAAATATCAGTAATTATTGTTTTAAAAAATAATATATATATACCCGTGATGGTAAAAGATCTTGAAGAACTGGCTAAAGGTGGGAGCAACACTGCAACTCTACAGGAACACAAGAGTTGCAGACAACACTTGTCTTAATAATCTCATAATAAAGATAAGTATTTAAGAAATTCCATGCATTCAAGGATAGTAACAGTAAATAAATATTATGTGTAAATTAATGCCACTGCTGCTAAGTTGCTTCAGTCGTGTCCGACTCTGTGCGACCCCATAGACGGAAGCCCACCAGGCTCCTCCGTCCCTGGGATTCTCCATGCAAGAAGACTGGAGTGGGTTGCCATTTCCTTATCCAATGCATGAAAGTGAAAAGTGAAAGTGAAGTCGCTCAGTCATGTCCGACTCTTAGCGACCCCATGGACTACAAGGCTCCTCCATCTATGGGATTTTCCAGGCAAGGGTACTGTAGTGGGGTGCCATTGCCTTCTCTGAAATTAATGCCACAGCATGTAGCAAACAATACACATGGTTCAGAATAGAAAAGCCAGGAAGACCTTCTGAATCAAATAATTTTTGAAATGAAACTTGTAGAGGAATGATATTTGGATTGCAAGATAAAATCTGAAAGGCAAAAATTGGAAGAGACAGAAATGATCCATGTTTGCATTCACTTTTCTAAATATTAATTAAGTTCTGATTCTGTATCAGGTATTAGCTAGCAACAGAGAATATAATGGTGAGCAAGATGTAGGGATTTTTTGCTCTAATTGAACTTGCTTTGTGTGTGTGTGTGTGTGTGTGTGTGCATGAGTGCACTTAGTTGTTCAGTAGTTTCTGGCTCTTTGCAAACCCATGGACTATAGCCTGTCAGGCTCCTCTGTTCTTGGAATTGTGCAGGCAAGAATTCTGGAGTGGGTTGCCATTACCTACTCCAGTTGAGTTCAGTTCAGCCTCTCAGTTGTGTCTGACTCTTTGTGAACCCATGGACTGCAGCACGCCAGTCTTCTCTGTCCATCATGAACTCCCAGAATTTACTCAAACTCATGTCCATCACATCAATGATTCCATCCAACCATTTCATCTTCTGTCATCCCCTTCTCCTCCCCACTTCGATCTTTCCCAGCATCAAGCTCTTTTCAAATAAGTCAGTTCTTCACATCAGGTGGCCACAGTATTGGGGTTTCAGCTTCAGCATCAGTCCTTCCAATGAATATTCAGGACTGCTTTCCTTTAGGATGGACTGGTTGGATCTCCTCTCAGTCCAAGGAACTCTCAAGAGTCTTCTCCAACACCATCATTAAAAAGCATTAATTCTTCAGCTCTCAGCTTTCTTTACAATCCAACTTTCACATCCATACATGACTACTGGAAAAATCATAGAATTGAGTAGATGGACCTTTGTTGGCAAAGTAATGTCTCTGCTCTTTAATATGCTGCATAGGTTGGTCATAGCTTTTCTACCAAGGAGTAAGCGTCTTTTAATTTCATGGCTGCAATCACCATCTGCAGTGCTTTTGGAGGCCCCCAAAATAAAGTCTGTCACTGTTTCCACTGTTTCCCCATCTATTTGTCATGAAGCGATGGGACCAGATGCCATGATCTTAGTTTTCTGAATGTTGAGCTTTAAGCCAACTTTTTAACTCTCCTCTTTCACTTTCATCAAGAGGCTCTTTAGTTCTTCTTCACTTTCTGCCATTAGGGTGGTGTCCTTTGCCTATCTGAGGTTATTGATATTTCTCCTGGCAAGCTTGATTCCAGCTTGTCATTCATTCAGCCCAGTGTTTCTCATGATATACTCTGGATAAAAGTTAAATAAGCAGGATGGCAATATACAGCCTTGTCATACTCCTTTCCCAATTTGGAACTGGTCTATTGTTCCATAGACCATGGTCTAGTTTTAACTGTTGCTTCTTGACCTGCATACAGATTTTGCAGGAGGCAGATCAGGTGGTCTGGTATTCTCATTTCTTTAAGAATTTTCCACAGTTTGTTGTGATCCACACAGTCAAAGGTTTTGGCATAGTCAATAAAGCAGAAGTAGATGTTTTTCTGGAACTCTTGCTTTTTTGATGACCCAACAGATGTTGGCAATTTGATCTCTGGTTTCTCTGTCTTTTCAAAATCCAACTTGAACATCTGGAAGTTCACATTTCATGTACTGTTGAAACCTGGCTTGGAGAATTTTGAGCATTACTTCTTATCTCTCCTTGCTATTCTTTGGAACTCTGCATTCAAATGCATAGCTTCTACTATTAATGCTCTTTTTACTCATGAGGAAACTGATGAATAGAAATCTAAATCACATAATGAAGGCAAGATTTGAATCCAGGAACATGGATTTAGATATATATATATATA
>NW_011494930.1:1119307-1131614 GCF_000754665.1 Bison bison bison
ATCAAAGAAAGAAATGAAGATAGATCAACTTTGATAAGAGAGTTAAGATGGTTATATTAGAAACACAAATAGAATGACAGGGACATTCCATTTACTCAAGAATTACCCAATCATATACCCATTCCATATACCCAAGCATTAATGCATTCTAAAGTATTTTTTGTGACCAAAATTAGAGCAATAGTGAAGAAAGAAAACCTTAAGTGATTTATTTCAGTAGCATGTTTTTCTAGTTATCATTAAGAAGTTAATTTAAATTACAGAAAAAAAAATCACCACCACCACCAAAATCACAACATAAATACATATATGGAAGATGCTATTTCATAATAAATTTAGGGGGATTATCCATACAAAATGAAAATAATGGTATTGTGCAGAATTTATTGACTTTTTTTTATAGTTATTGGTAACAAACTATTACTAGTTTGTTAATTATAAATATTACCTATTTGAAACTCTATAGTTATTGGTAGCAATTAACCATGGACATGTTTGATTTAGATATTACTCATTTGCTTTCCAAAGAGAAACACAAACTCCAAAGACAACTTAAGGATAAGGATACACAAAAATACTTTATTTGGATTATATTTTTTAAATAATTCATTTTGAATTCTGAATTTCGTTAATATATTTTTATGAATATCACACCTCTCCCTTGTTCAACAAAAACCTATTTTTTTTCTTTTTTTTAAATTTTATTTTATTTTTAAACTTTACAATATTGTATTGGTTTTGCCAAACATTGAAATGAATCTGCCACAGGTATACATGTGTTTTTTTCCTAAGGCAGTGCCTTTTTTTTTTAGACTATTAAAAAAAAGAGAAAGACAATATTTAAATAAACATGGAAAATTATATGCTTCAGAAAGTAAATTATTTGCCTTGATTTTTAGTAATTGCAAATAACAAGTCTAAAAGCAGCATAAATGTGTTCATTTTTTATACAAAGTTTCATGTCCTTATTCACAAGATAATTGAAAAATCAGGAGGGAGCTTGTGAATTCTTTACTGACAAATATTATATTAATGCAAAATCAAAATTAGATTTTCTTTCTGAGAATGATAAATTGATCTGCGTTCATTAGTTCTATCTTAACAAGTGGTAGTAAAAATGTAGTTGCTATCATCTGTACAACCTTTTTAGTTAGAAGATTTCATGTCTAACAAGAATTATTGTTGGTTTTCTGCTGACTTTGTCATGTCCTTGATTGAGAAAAAGCTAAGTTTTGCTACATTGTATTACTTTCTTTGTTTTCTTAAAATAGTACATTGCCACCTTGATTAGAAAGTAATCAAACTATTGCTTCTTGTTGATAGTAATTATGCTTTTTTGCCAACAAAGGTCCATCTAGTCAAGGCTATGGTTTTTCCAGTAGTCACGTATGGATGTGAGAGTTGGACTGTGAAGAAAGCTGAGCACCAAAGAATTGATGCTTTTGAACTGTGGTGTTGGAGAAGATTCTTGAGAGTCCCTTGGACTGCAAGGAGATCCAATCAATGCATTCTAAAGAAGATCAGTCCTGGGTGTTCTTTGGAAGGAATGATGCTGAAGCTGAAACTCCAGTACTTTGGCCACCTCATGCGAAGAGTTGACTCATTGGAAAAGACTCTGATGCTGGGAGGAATTAGGGGCAGGAGGAAAAGGGGACGACAGAGGCTGAGATGGCTGGATGGCATCACAAACTCAATGGACGTGAGTTTGAGTGAACTCCGGGAGTTGGTGATGGACAGGGAGGCCTGGCGTGCTGCGATTCATGGGGTTGCAACGAGTCAGGCACGACTGAGCGACTGAACTGAACTGAACTGAAGTGACCGAGTCTCTATTGATAATTCTTTTGATTTTTTTCTTCCAAGATCAAACTCTAAATTAAAAAAAAAAAAAATTATCTTTAACTCTTAAAATTCTTTGCATTCCCCCAGAGGTCCTTTGAGACAATTTCAAAGAATTATTTTCTTAGTGTATAAAGAGAAGTATACTAAATTATTTGATTTGTTTTGATTCTTCATATTTCTCCATTAAATCCAACACAATTGTGATTCCTTCTTGAGAAGAGTTTTCACATCAAAGGACAGTTCTGTAAAATACTTTAGCATAAATGTTTCAGGGATTCTGCACTTGACAAAACTGGCAAATTGGCAAAAGTCTTCATGTCTTCAGTATAAAGAAAAACTTCTTATCTTAAAGTAAGTTTTAATCAAATTGGTATATAATAACTATCACTGTATTCCAAAGAAAGTTTTACCATCCTACATTCAAATATTGTTAGACACTAAAAGAATTAACCAGTCAGTCCTAAAGGAAATCAGTCCTGAATATTCATTGGAAGGACTGATGCTGAAGTTGAAACTCCAATACTATGGCCACCTGATGCAAAGAACCTACTTATTGGAAAAGACCCTGATGCTGGGAAAGATTTAAGATGGAAAGAGAAGGGGACAACAGAGGATGAGATGGTCAGATGGCAACACCGACACTAAGGACATGAGTTTGAGTAGGCTCTGGGAGCTGGTGATGGACAGGGAAGCCTGGCGTGCTGCAGTCTGTGGGGTTGCAAAGAGTCAGACACAACTGAATGATTGAGTTGAACTGAACTGATGAAAGTTAACTACAGTCTGATGACTTCACAATATATATATGCATTGAGTCATCATGCTGTACACTTTAGTATAACACAAAGTTATATTTCAATTATTTGTCAATAAAGCTGAGAAAAACAAAGGAAAGAAAAACAAAGAGAAACAATAACAAACAAATTAATCACAACAATCTAGACAAATTACTAAACAAGAAATTTCCACTTTCTTCTATTGACTACCTGAAGGCTTAGCTGTACAAACTACAGGCTACATTTTGTGTTTTCAGCAGAGAAAAACAGTCTTGACCCTCATGGGAAAAGTGATATCAGGTAATTTCAGTTACAGCTACCTCAAGAAATTGATTCATTAACACAGGTTTGAAAGCTTAAAACTGGCATCGCTGAGACAACTCTTAATAAGTGTACTTACAAACAAAATCAAGGACACCATTTCAGAAGCAGGCAACTATGTGAAAATTGATTGGTGAACCCAGACTTAAAGGAGTAAGGATCATTTACTAATGAAGTTTAACTGCAGTTATTAGAATAGTTTTGGTATTTCTTTATATTTTAATTTTTCACATTTATATGAGTACTTCAATCTTTCTTCTTACTTTGTCCTTAACCCTCAAGGTAGTGGACAATAATTTTACAAATAGAAATAAAACATTTTTTAATGGAATCTAATTGCCATCAAAATTCAGAATTTAAAATTAAATACTTTTAATAAATCAAGTAAGTTTTCATGGCAATATAGTTATTTGAACAGGGAAAATAAGAAACATACAGTGTGCAATTGTGTAACAAAGGTTATTCCATTTAGTATGACATTTGAGAGGTGTTCATTCACTTGTAATTATGAAAAACAAGCTCATCATTAAGCCAAAAATCATTTCAGGAAAAGTTGGGTAAGTATGTCTGAATTGTACATTCAATGAGGGTTTGTACATTTAATAGGCACCACTTGTTACATCTAGGTAAATAGTCAGGGCAATATATAATAATATGAGCATTTTGTTATTAGGAATGATTTTAGGACATTTTTATCATTAGAATTGGGGGACTGTTATTTAAAAATGAACCAAAATTTGGATATAAGGTATGAGACTTTTCAAGGTACCCCATGGTACTTTGAAACACAGTATGAAACTTTTCAGGGAAACCCATGATCATTGTTAAAAGCTTACTCATTGATTATTTTATTTTTGGAGGGTTGGAGAATGTTCTATGTTTGAAATTGATATTTCCTATTAACTAACAGCACAGAATCTGTGACTATCTGTGAGTTTACATGCCAACTGAAAGACGTAGAAAAGTGTAGGTACAGATAATTTCTGTCCATATAAAAAGGTAGTCCCAAGATTTTAGTTAGCAAAGTAATGTTCAAACTTCTCCAAGCTAGGCTTCAACAGTACATGAACTGAGAATTTTCAGATGTTCAAGCTGGATTTAGAAAAGGCAGAGGAACCAGAGATCAAATTGCCAACATCCATTATCGAAAAAGCAAGAGAATCCCAGAAAAACACCTTCTTCTGCTTCATTGACTCTGCTAAAGTCTTTGTGTGAATCACAAGAAACCATGGAAAATTCTAAAAGAGGTGTGAGTACCAAACCACCTTACCAGCCTACTGAGAAATCTGTATGCAGGTCAAGAAGCAACAGTTAATACCAGACATGGAACTACACACTAGTTCAAAATTGGGAAAGGGGTACGTCAAGGCTGTGTATTGTCACCCTGCTTATTTAACTTATATGCTGAGTACATAATGCAAAATGCTAGGATGGATGAAACACAACCTGGAATCAAGATTACCAGGAGAAATATCAATAACCTCAGATATACTGATGACGCCATCCTTATGGCAGAAAGCGAAGAGGAACTAAAGAACCTCTTGGTGAAGGTGAAAAAGGAGAATGAAAAAGCTGGCTTAAAACTCAACATTCAAAAAACAAAGATCATGGGATCTGGTCCCATAACTTCATGGCAAATAGATGGGGAAACAATGCAAAACAGTGACAGACTTTATTTTCTTGGGCTCCAAAATCACTGCAGATGGTGACCACAGCTATGAAATTAAAAGACACCTGCTCTTTGGAAGAAAAGCTATGACCAACCCAGACAGCACATTAAACATCAGAGACATTACTTTGCCAACAAAGACCAGCATAGCCAAAGCTATGGTTTTTCTAATAGTCATGTATGCATGTGAGAATTGAACCATAAAAGAAGGTTGAGCACCAAAGAATTTATACTTTTGAATTGTGGTGTTGGAGAAGACTCTTGAGAGTCCCTTGGACTGCAAGGAGATCAAACCAGTCAATCCCAACAGAAATCAACCCTGAATATTCATTGGAAGGACCAATGCTGAAGCTGAAGCTTCAATGCCTTACCATGTGATGCAAAGATTCAACTCACTGGAAAAGCCCCTGATGATGGGAAAGATTGAAAGCAGGAGGAGAAGAGGGTGACGGAGGATGAGACTGTTTGATGGCATCATCGACTCAGTGGACATGAGTTTGAGCAAGCTCTGGGCAATGTTGGAGGACAGACAAGCCTGGTGTGCTGCAGTCCATGGGATTTTGAGGAGTCAGACATTACTGGGTGACTGAACAACAACAAAGTTTTGGCTGTATTGCTCTGTAGGATGTTATCAACTTTTTTTTTTTATGTAACTTAATCATATCTTTCTAATATTTGTTTGTAAAGGTATACGTTATCTGATCTTTCAAATTTCTTTTGAATCATTATCAATGAGTTGAAAAAATACTTGGGATATGTTTATTCTATATTCCTACAATACTCATGCTTTTAACTTTTTGGAAAATATACTTTGACAAGTCTTACTCTTTAGGACTTACCACTCAGTGATAAGTATATTTTTATTGAATATAGTCTTTTTTAAAAAAGTTATTTGACTGATGTGTCATGCATTCCCAGGGCTGCCTGACCCCTTAGAAGAGTCAGACTCTACCTGTTTTTATGCTTTATAATCATTTGCTTAGATTACATGCCAGTTTCTCTTAAGACAATTAACTAAAATAAAAATAGAAAATGTTTTATTAAAAAAATTTTTCATCAAGCAAGACAATTAATATCTATAAAACTAAACTGTATCATTTTCCTATTGCTGCTGTAACAAATTACCACACATGTAATGGCTTAAAGAGCTTCCCTGGTTCAGATGATAAAGAATCTGCCTGCAATACAGGAAACCCAGGTTCAATACATGGGTCAGGAAGATCCCCTGGAGAAAAGAATGGTTACTCACTCCAGTAATTTTGCCTAGAGAATTCCAGAGACAGAGGAGCCTGGTGGTCTATAATCCATGCGGTCACAAACAGTTGGACATGACTGAGCGACTAACACGTTCACTAATGGCTTAAAACAATACAAATGTATAATCTTGCAATCTAGTAGGTCAGAAGTTCACCATGGGCCTCACTGGGTTAAAATCAAGTGTCATCAGGGCAGAGTTTCTCTGGAGGCACTGGAGGAGAATCCAGCTTCTGGCCCTTACAAGCTTTAAGAGGTAACAGACGTTCTTTGATTCATGATTCCTTTCCTCCATCTTTAAAGTCGTTTCTTCTCACACTGCATTACTTCTCACACTGCATTACTTCTTGCTTCCAGCTTTAAGGACTCTTCTGATAATACAGGTCTACCTGGTTAATCCAAGATAATCTTCTTGTTTTAAGTTCAATCTTACCTCCATCTGTAATGGTAATGCACCTTTCTATGCAATATAACATATTCACAAATTATTGGAATTAAGATGCAGACATCTTTAGAGGAGAGAGGAATGAGACTGAATAATTCACCAATGCAAAATAAAGTTGCCTTAGGAGTGTATTCCCTGGTAAAGCCAAGAACATTGATTGATTCACTCATTCTTATATTAATTCACTCAGATAAAAAGCTGGGATATAAGGATCACAAAGAAATAAAAAGAAAAATAGAGTTTGCAGGCCAATTTATTTCTCACAAGATGTGTAATGGTGGGGAATTATTTATTCTCTTTGAGATTCTCTTCTCAATTTTTTAATTAGAAAAAAAAAACGAGAGCAATTAAATGTACCTCAGAGTGTCATTCTGAGAACTGGGTATGATAATTAATATAACACTCTCACCAGGTGCCAAGGAAAATTAGTCAACAAAAGTCAGCCATAAGCAGTGTAGCACAGTTCCTGCTCTGAATAGACTTTTAGTTAGTGATGTTTATTCATTAACTAAATAATTTATTTAATCATTTATTTTTCAAAAAATATGTTAAACCCCTGTTATTACTATGCAACACTAGCATACACACAAAATATATAACACAGATTATTTCTAAAATATGAACATAACACTGTTGGCATTACTGAAAAAAGCACTGATGCTTTATTGTAATTATAATTTCTCAATTTATAGTCATAAGAAATAAGTCACAAAGACATTAACACAAATCAGAAATGTCCTATAGGAAAGTACTGAAATCTCTATTTTTCAGACTTTTGAATTCTGTGTGAGGATAGTTTTTTATTATGTCTATTGTGAATTTTTAAAAAATGAGTTGCCATGGCATCATGCATCTCCAAATGCTTTATAACTTTTAACACATCCTACCTTATGTCCACAAATTAGCCTCAGCAAAGACTTTGTTATATTGTCAATACTGTCTTTTAAAAACATGCATTAATATAACTACTGCTATTAATTTACTTGTGGAAGTTGACCTTACTTTACATGATAGATAAATTGTCATGACAATATATATTCAATGGTCTAAGGTTTATATGTGTATGATATATTAAATTATGTTATTGTGAGATATAAAATTTTATTTAATTTAGCAAGTTATTGCTTAAATAATTTATAAGTACCTTTCCAAAAATTGACATTATCATGGTTGTTCATTTTAACCACAGAGAAAAATAAATTTTGTTTTTTATCCTTACTGAAAGAAAGTTCAATAATTTCTAGCAAAACTTATATCTTTCAAAGTTGATTTCCAAATTCCTGAAAAGTATAAAACATTTTTTTATTTTGTCAAGGTGTTATTTAATAAAAAGTCTTAAATAATTTTTTTTAAGCAGAGTATATTTCCTAGATTATTTTATCTTTCCTAATGAATAAACAATAGCTTACTAGATTACACTATAATGCAGTGTAATTCTTAGGACTTCTTTAATGGTGCAGAAATTATTTTCCTTTATCATTTATCAAGAAGTTCCCAGTCACTATTCCTCTATTGTCTCCAAATATTTTTGATTTAGTTGGATTAAGTTTCAGCTAAATTTAGTACTAGACAAGTATTTAAAAAAAAAAAAAAAATAGAGGCAGACCCAAATTGTCCCAAACAATAATTTTGAGGAGACACAGAAACTTACCTCATATTTTTACTCCTCAATTTGCTCATTTATTACATGAAATTTCAATTCAATTTTATTTATTATCTATGTAAACCTGCTCTTCTCTTTAGAAAAGCTATTCTAAGTCAGCTTTAACATTCCTTGTCAAAACTTTTAGCCTCTATAAATTAAAACTTTTTAGTGCAGGAGGATCTCTTTAATAGGACAGGAAATTCATTAGAAATATTATCCCTAAGGGTAGGAAACTAAGATTAACTGTGTTGCTAGGGAAGCAGTGCTAGATTTGCTTGAGATTATTTCTACACAATTTATGTTTGGAACATTGTGATAAACAAGACATCAGTTGTGTTTATTCTCAAAGATGCTAAAGAGAAAAGTAAGTAACCCTGCAATAAATGAGGGCCAAGTTCTATTTTCTGTTCTCTAATTGGCAAAATCCACCTGATTAAGAGACTCATATATGCCATATTCAGAGGTGTGATTTTTTTTTTTCCTGATGGTTTTAAAGAGTGATTCTCAATTAAGGGCAATATTTACAGCTGGGGACATTTAACAATGTCCAGAGATATTTTGTTCATTAAGATTTTGGGGATGCTTGTGCTACTGACATCAAGAAAAAAATAGGCTGCTGCTAAATATCTTATGAGGGAATGGAAAAGACACAACAAAGAATTATCTAGTTCAAAATGTCAATACAGCCACTTTAAGAAAGCTTGATCAAGACAAATTTGAAAGTGTGATATTATCTAGGCTCTATTCTATTATGCAACTGTGATTATAATGATATATTGGAATTGGCATATACAAGAGAGAGTATCAGATAAGGAGTTCAAACTAGAGACTTTAGTGGCCTGAACAAAAGATACCATGGAGATATGGACAGTTTCAGAGATTTTGGAGTAAAGAAATTAAATATACTTTGCAATTAATTAGATGGGGCCAGAAAGTGAGTCAAGTGTCTCTGTGACAATAGAATAGATGGTAGTTAAGGGAGATAAAGAGATTGTAGGAGAAGCAGCAAATTTAGGGATATTTTAGTAGGTCATGGATTTTGATCTGGAAAATTTAGCAGTGGCCACAGGACTGGAAAGGGTAAGTTTTCTTTCCAATCCCAAATAATGGCAGTGCAAACAATGTTCACACTACCACACAATTGAATTCATTTCACAAGCTATCAAAGTAATGCTCAAAATTCTCCAAGCTTAGGTTTCAAAAGTACATGAACCAAGAACTTCCAGACATTCAAGCTGGATTTAGAAAAGGAAGAGGAACTAGAGGTCAAATTGCTAACATGCGTTGAAACATAGAAAAAGCAAAGGAATTCCAGAAAGACATCTACTTCTGCTTCATTGACTACACTAAAGCCTTTGACTGCATGGATCACAGCAAACTGCGGAAAATTCTTCAAGAGATGGGAATACCAGACCACTTTACCTGCCTCCTGAGAAAATCGTATGCAGGTCAAGAAGCAACAGTTATTACCAGATGTGGAACAATAAACTAGTTCCAATTTGGGAAAGGAGTACGTCAAGGCTGTATATTGTCACCCCGTTTATTTAACTTATATCCAGAGTGCATCATGAGAAACACTGGGCTGGATGAAGCACAAGCTAGAATCAAGATTGCCAGGAGAAATATCAATAACCTCAGATATGCAGATGACACCACCCTTAGGCAGAAAGCAAAGAGGAACTAAAGAGCCTCTTGATGAAGGTGAAAGAGGAGAATGAAAAAAACTGGCTTAAAACTCAACATTCAAAAAACTAAGATCCTGGGATCCAGTCGCATCACTTCATGGCAAATAGATGGGGAAACAATGGAAAACAGTGACAGACTTTATTTTCTTGGGCTCCAAAATCACTGTAGATGGTGACTGCAACCATGAAAATAAAATAAACTTGCTCCTTGGAAGAAAAGCTGTGACAAATCTAGATAGCATATTAAAAAGCAGGACATTACTTTGCCAACAAAGGTGTGTCCAGTCAAAGAAACTACTAGAAAACTACTGTTTACCTAGTAGTCCAGTAGTAGTCTCACATCCATATGTGAGACTTGGACCATAAAGATGTGAGAATGGACCATAAAGAAGATGTGAGAATTGGACCATAAAAAAGGCTGGACACTGAAGAATTGATGCTTTTGAACTGTGGTTTTGGACAAGGCTCTTGAGAGACCTTTGGACTGCAAGGAGATCAAACCAGTCCATCTTAACAGAAATCAACCCTGAATATCCATTGGAAGTACTGATGCTGAAGCTGAAGCTTCAATACTTTGACCACATGATGTGAAAAGCAGACTCTTTAGAAAAGGCCTTAATGCTGGGAAAGATTGAAGGCAGGGGGAGATAGGGACAACAGAGGATGAGTTTGTTTCATGGCATCACCTATTCAATGTACATGAGTTTGAGCAAGCTTCAGGCGATTTTGAAGGACAGGGAGGTCTGGTGTGTTGCAATCTATGGGGTTGCAAAGAGATGGACATGACTGAGCTTCTAAACAATGGATTTGGATAGATTATCTGAGGTGTCATGAAGTAGAGTACATAACTCAGTCTGATATCAAAAATAATGTAATTTCTATTATATATAGCATTAAGTAGCCACTTTTAGATTACATTTATCCTACAGTAAACTTCTTTTTAAAAACTAATTTCATTCTCATTACTCTTCTGAAGAATTCTTCTAAGAGGTTTTAAGGATGCCTGCTCTCCAAAAACCCAACTCATATCATTCAAATTGAGAAATGAACAAACAAGTGCATGAAGGTTTTATACATTTTAAATCATTTGAAGAAGTTTGTGACACTTGCCTCTCCCTATGTAGTTTTCTTCCATGTTCTTTCCCAGTTTTTTATTTAATTGGTGGATAATTGCTTTACAATATCATGCTGGTTTCTACCATACATCAACATGAATCAGTCACAGCTATACATATGTCCCCTCTCTCTTGAACCTCCCTCCTATCATCCCACCCTCCAGGTTGTCGCAGAGCACTGGGTTGAGATCCTTGTGTCACATAGTAAATTCCCAGTGGTTATCTGTTTTATGTAGGGTAACATGTATGCTACTTTCTCCGTTCATCCCACCCTCTCCTTCCCCGACTGTCCACAAGTCTGTTCTCTATGTCTGCATCTCCATTGCTGCCCTGCAAATAGGTTCATCAGTACTATCTTTCTAGACTCCATACACTTGTGTTAATATACAATAATTGTCTTTCTCTTTCTGACTGACTTCACTCTGTACAGTAGGCTCTAGGTTTATCCACCTCATTAGGACTGACTGAAATGTGTTCTTTGTTATAGCTGAGTAATATTCTATTGTATATATATGCCATATCTTCTTTATCCATTCACCTGTTGATGGACATCTAGATTGCTTCAATGTCTTACTTACTGTAAAAAGTTCTTCAGTGAACACTGGGGTAACATGCATCTCTTTCAATTATGGTTTTCTCAGGGTATGTATCCAGTAGAGGGATTGTTGGGTCATATGGTAATTCTATTTCTAATTTTTAAACAAATCTTCATACTGTCCTCCATAGGGGTTATATAAATTTACCTTCCCACAACGGTGCAAGAGGGTTCCTTTTTCTCCACAACCTCTCTAACATTTATTGTTTGTAGAGTTTTTTTTTAATAATGTCCATTCTGACTGGTGTGAGATGATACCTTATTGTAATTTTGATTTGCATTTCTCTCATAATGAGTGATGTTGAGCATCTTTTCATGCATTTTTTGGCAATCTTACGTCTTCTTTGGATAAATATCTATTTAGGCCTTCTGCCCATTATTTTTTGGGTTGTTTGTTCTTCTGTTATTGAATTGCTTGAGCTGCTTGTATTTTTGAAGACTAATCCTTTGTCAGTTGTTTCATTTGTAATGATTTTCTCCCATTCTGAGTGTTGTATTTTAATCTTATTTATTGTTTCCTTTGCTACACAATAGATTTTAAATTTAATTAGGTCCCATTTGTTTACTTTTGTTTATTTTCCAGAGTTTTTTTTAAAAAGTTAAATTTTAAATAAACCTGAAATGTTTAAAACTGGACATCAGTCATGTGTAGTAGATACTTTGTTTATATCCTACACCTAACAACCTCCACTGATAAGATCTTATATGACCAGAGTATGTTGCCAGTTTATTTCAATTTGCCTTTAAGATATCACAGTATTTTCATTGGATAATGGGCTCAGCAGCAGGAAGGACAAAATTCAGCAATGAACAAAGAGAATATTTCATTCTTAACTTAATTCCTTTTGGATGTTCTATTTTCCTCAGTAATAAGGCAATGGCACCCCACTCCAGTACCTTGCCTGGAAAATCCCAAGGATGGAGGAGCCTGGTAGGCTGCAGTCCATGGGGTCACTAAGAGTCAGA
>NW_011494930.1:1131714-1133561 GCF_000754665.1 Bison bison bison
CAAGAGTCTTCTCCAACACCACAGTTCAAAAGCATCAATTCTTCGGCACTCAGCCTTCTTCACAGTCCAACTCTCACATCCATACATGACTACTGGAAAAACCATAACCTTGACTAGACGAACCTTTGTTGGCAAAGTAATGTCTCTGCTTTTGAATATGCTATCTAGGTTGGTCATAACTTTCCTTCCAAATGAAGCACACATCATGTCTATCACACAATTTTGGAAATGTTTAAAAATAGGAAAATTAGTGAAAAGCCTTTATGGGATTTTAGTTAAATGCTGGATGATTTTAAGGAGAGTCATAAAGGGAAATTAATTGTTTGAGATGGTGAATTTGATGAAATATCTTTGGATTGGGGATCACAGAGAAGAAAGAACCTAGATGTGAATCTTGGTAAGCACATTGTTAAACTTGACAGATAAGATATTATTTGTTTTGTATGCCTATCTTCTAGGAACAGTTATTTCCTAGAGCAAGTTGATTTTACTTTTTACAGCTATTAACATTGTTTGAGAAGCATGTGACATTATGTTACTTTAATTTTTCTTTCTCTCTCTCTTTGTACATACTTACATGTGGCTGGGTTTATAAATATATAGACAGATATAAATAGACAAAATATTTTCAGCTGAACTGTAAATTAATTTAAATTTGGTATTTGCTAAAATGTATGCTAAAATATATGTAGAGCTTGACATTAATCTAAAATCATCACTGCAATGCACAGGATTCTGCTGGCAGTCATGCTCCAATCCTGTTTGGATTAGGTCTTCATAGGTTCAGCAACTTCCTTTGCATAGGACGCTATCTTTTCAGAAAAGATGACATTTATTCTACCTTATTATTTTAATCTAAGCTCAGTTCACTTCAATCTGTGATAATTGAGATTTTTTAATTTATTAAGAAATAGGTTTCTAAAGCACACAAACAAATAATTGGCTGTCTTTGAAACACCAAGTAGTTTAGAGTTACTGCTGAATGTTTATGTATGTGCTTTTTGTAGTTAACTAGTATATTTTAGAACAGTACTGCTAAATGGAATTATATTGTGTTCTCTCAAGGCATATTTTTTAAACCAAAGTTAGTAGGTTATTTACTTCTGTTTCTGTCTCTCTCTCTCTTTTTTTTTTTCTTCTTTTAAAAATACTGACAACCATCTAACCAAAAGAGCAAGGCAAGTGGCAGGTAGAAAAGATATATTGTAAGGAAGCTTGAAATCTAGGAGACCAAATTTGGATTTCTCTAAAATTCTATATTCAACAAGAACTGATAGATGTCTTAGTTCCAACAACCCAGTGTTGTTACCCATCGAGTTATAGAATTAGGAGTTAAAGATAATACTATTTGTGCTATTGTATGCATTTACTTTAATAAGTAATAATTTATATTTTCAGTTCAGTTAGGTCACTCAGTCGTGTCCGACTCTTTGAGACCCCATGAATCGCAGCATGCCAGGCCTCCCTGTCCATTACCAACTCCCGGAGTTCACTCAGACACACGTCCATCAAGTCAGTGATGCCATCCAGCCATCTCATCGTCTGTCGTCCCCTTCTCCTCCTACCTCCAATCCCTCCCAGCATCAGAGTCTTTTCCAATGAGTCAACTCTTCGCATGAGGTGGCCAAAGTACTGGAGTTCAACTTTAACATCATTCCTTCCAAAGAAATCTCAGGCTGATCTCCTTCAGAATGGACTGGTTGGATCTCCTTGCAGTCCAAAGGACTCTCAAGAGTCTTCTCCAACACCACAGTTCAAAAGCATCAATTCTTCGGCACTCAGCCTTCTTCACAGTCCAACTCTCACATACATACATGACACAGGAAAAACCATAGCCTTGACTAGAC
>NW_011494930.1:1133661-1134769 GCF_000754665.1 Bison bison bison
CAGTCCAGGGGGTCACTAAGAGTCGGACACGACTGAGTGACTTCACTTTCACTTTTCACTTTCATGCATTGGAGAAGGAAATGGCAACCCACTCCAGTGTTCTTGCCTGGAGAATCCCAGGGATGGGGGAGCCTAATGGACTGCCGTCTATGGGGTCGCACAGAGTTGGACATGACTGAAGCAACTTAGCAGCAGCAGCAGCAAATTGTGTATAAATTTGCTTGCCAAGTATCCTTAACATGGTTGTTTGGACGCTGAAAATTGTCTCATTGACATATTGGAGATGCTTATAAACTCTAGTATAATGTTCATAGATAAAGGCTAATCATTCTGAGTTCCACCTTTGTTCATTGATCTTTTATTTTCTAGTAAATCTCCTTGAAATAAAGACAATGACACTTGAATAATCTTCATAAATCACTAGTTAAATATCCATAAAAGTATCATATATTCAATTTGCATTTCATGGATGAAGGAATAAATTACATAAGTTTCTCATGTTTATTAAATCAGAGTAGTGAATCAAAAATTTCAAATGAACTCTTCATTTTCCTGTAGATATGTCACAGAGGTAGGAATAGAGCCAGGCAAGTAAAGTGAGTGAGACAGTGGCCTTAGGTTAAAAACTTTAATGGGATACTAAATTCTCAGTAATCAATATCTTAATGCAACATTTTTAAAAGTAAAAATTAATATGAAATATCCATAATTAACAAAATGTCAAAATTTTAAATAAAGATATACATTGAATTTTCCAATCAAATTTTGCCTTGGGGTACTATATGCCTCTGCATGGCACTGACTATGATTTGGCATATTGGATTCTGAAGTTGTGAAGCTTGGGCACAAGTTCCTACACATACTTATGGTATAGTAAGCATATGACTTCACCTCTGTAAGTTCAGATTTTTCTCACCTATAAGATGTTTGTAACATTATTGCTTCCTTGATAGGTTTTATGACAGGATGAAGAGACAAATGCACCTGGCACATTTTGTGGCAATTTATAAATGTTCCATACATGACATAGTGTTCAGCTCTTATTTATAGTTATAGTTCAAAACAGTATATATATATATATATATATATATATATATATATCAGTTCA
>NW_011494930.1:1134869-1146047 GCF_000754665.1 Bison bison bison
CTCCAACACCACAGTTCAAAAGCATCAATTCTTCGGCACTCAGCCTTATTCACAGTCCAACTCTCACATACATACATGACCACAGGAAAAACCATAGCCTTGACCAGACGACCTTTGTTGGCAAAGTAATGTCTCTGCTTTTCAATATGCTATCTAGGTTGGTCATAACTTTCCTTCCAAGGAGTAAGTGTCTTTTAATTTCATGGCTGCAGTCACCATCTGAAGTGATTTTGAAGCCCAAAGAAATAAAGTCTGACCACTGTTTCCACTATTTCCCCATCTATTTCCCATGAAGTGATGGGACTGGATGCCATGATTTTTGTTTTTTGAACGTTTAATGACTTATAATTGCATTACTGAAACTATAATAAAGAAAATAAATAATATAAATCAAATTATATTATATTATCACAGATTTTAGTTTTTGTTTTTTTTTTTAAGACTGAGATACAGTTCCTTTTTCTTTTTGGTTAATTGCCAATATCTGAAGGGCAAAATAAAACATTCATATATTACTGTGATTTTCTTGTGACTACAATTAATAACATCCCTATAATTGGTAATTATAAAGTGCCTGGAGATGCATAGCTTTTCATTAGGTCATATAATATAACTATAGAAAAAAGGGAGAAATCTCACAATATCACCAAAAGAACAGCATTTAAACTAATCAAAGTAAAATATTCTTTTATTTCTGACTCTCCTGTATGTGGTCGTGCTGAGAAAAATGATACTATATTGATAACAGGAAAACACACACATTAAAAACTTGTAAGAGAGATGAACTTGTTACTGTAGTGTACATACATGACACTGACCAAATCACATACATAAAGCACAATACTTAGATGCTAGAACATTAATAGTGTTTCCCAGACTACTTTTCTAGTTGAACATTAATAATAAGAACTAATTGTATTATATACAGAAAGTGATTTCAATTGTTAAAAGAGGAGTACTCCTAAGAGCATTTGAAATATTTCCTAGTGCAACACAGGTTGTATTTTCAATTCCTACAATTATTGATTTTTATTATTTCTGGAGGTTAAAAGACAAATATTTCTTTCTTATATTGAAGTAATGAGAATACATTATAGCACTAAGGAAAAAAGCAATGAAGAAACGGAAAAGAAGGAACAAGGAAAAAAGCCGTGTGAGAGAAAAGGAGAGGGTAAAATGCAAATAGGGCTCAAGTTATTTATTACCTAATTATATTGTTTATAGGACATAAGTTAATATAATGAACTATATCTAGACTATAGAACTATACTGCATATAAAGTAGGCATATAGAGGATAAAAATAAATAGCGCGTGTATCATTAAGACAAGATGCCTTGAAATATTTTTCTCACTTTTTTGGTCTCTTCATATGACATTTAAAAATATCCACATAACTCATTAAATTTTATTAAATAGCTATTTTTGTTTCAGTATCAAGAAAAACACAATCCCTGTATGTATTTCCTTTGTTTCCAGGTTTATTGAGATATCAGTGACATAGCACTGTATAAGTTTAGGTTCTAAAGCGTAATTATTTGACTTACACACATTATCAATGATAATCACAGTAAGTTTAGAGAAATTCCAATATTTATATAGATATAACACTAAATACATAGAAAACTGTTTTTTTCTGTGATGAGTACATATTATCTTGATATGTGTGCAGCACCAGGAATTCCTAGCACAGTGTTTTACATATGCTTTTAACATATGAAAATTAACAGGTAAGGACAACAGATAACCGCCAGTTAATAATCAGTATTTATTGAGCCCTGCTAGGTGATTGACACTGGGTTAATCATTACATGTGTGAATCTCAGTTTTCTATAAAACTAAGCTGTTGTGTTCTGAAAGATCAAAGATTTTATATTTCTGACTTTTGAAATATCCTGCATGGGACTTCTTTGGCTGTCCAGTGGGTAAGACTCTTTGCTTCCACAGCAAGGAATAAGGGTTTGAACCCTGCTCAAGCAATTAAGATACTGCACGCCAAACAGCACGGCCAAAAAGAATTATGTATAATAAAATATTCTATTTTCCTACTAATGCCAAATCTAAGCGTTTAGAAAAACCAGTGTCTTACACACTACCTTCCTTCAAGGAATCAGTTATATAGAGGTTAAATAGTACAAACCAAACTCAATTTTACCACAAAAGGCTGAAACAAATTCTCAATTTGATCAAAAAATGCCTGAACAATATTAAGCATATAAATTTGATATTGAAAAAAAATTAACTAGGCTTACAGAAGCTTCTTTAAAATTAAAATTAATAAAACTGATACTTGTATGTTAAAAGATTTCTGAGATAATCAAAGTATTTCTCTAAATGAAACAAAATAATTCTGATTGATAATCTCATGTATTCTCTAAAAGCATTTGTCTGATATCAATTTTATACCAAATATTATATTGTTTGATAATACTGAGTTATCATTTACAAATCTATTATCATTCAAATTTAAATTGATACTCCATATTTTTAATCCAAAGTTAACCCAACAGGAAGCCATAAGGAATGATATATTGAAGAATATGATGTATTGTGTCCTTAGAGTATAAATAATAGATCATTTCTAAAATGAGAAAAGACAAAATGAATAGAATACATCTTGACATATTTTATTTAAAAATTAATATCTTTACATATCAGCACTCATCATGGCATTCCAAATAAAAAAATAAATTCTTACCTGAAGATCAACATAGAAGATAAGATAACTCAAGCTCATTAACATCTCAGAACATTTCTGGTGCTACAGTTCAGTTCAGTCGCTCAGTCATGTCTGACTCTTTGCAACCCCATGAATTGCAGCACACCATGCCTCCGTGTCCATCACCAACTCCTTGAGTTCACTCAGACTCAGGTCCATTGAGTCAGTGATGCCATCCAGCCATCTCATCCTCTGTTGTCCCTTTCTCCTCCTGCCCCCAATCCCTCCCAGCATCAGAGTCTTTTCCAATGAGTCAACTATTTGCATGAGGTGGCCAAAGTACTGCAGTTTCAGCTTTAGCATCATTCCTTCCAAAGAACACCCAGGAATGATCTCCTTTAGAATGGACTAGTTGGATCTCCTTTCAGTCCAAGGGACTCTCAAGAGTCTTCTCCAACACCACAGTTCAAAAGCATCAATTCTTCGGTGCTCAGCTTTCTTCACAGTCCAACTCTCACATCCATACATGACCACAGGAAAAACCATAGCTTTGACTAGACGGACCTTTGTTGGCAAAGTAATGTCTCTGCTTTTGAATATGCTATCTAAGTTGGTCATAACTTTCCTTCCAAGGAGAAAGTGTCTTTTAATTTCATGGCTGCAATAGATTTAATTAAATATCTTGGAATAATTTGTACACTGTTCATCAAAGCTAGACTTTTACAGAAAACCTCATTTACTTTTAACCTTTATTGGTACATTCAAGTTTAATTCTATGTGAAAGTTTTCATGGGCTAAAGCATAACATATATACAAATAAATTAATGACATGATTTAAAATATAAAATTAAACATTATATTTGTATAATACAGCTGTATTGGTATGCATTCTTACATATAACTCAAAATTGTAAATTTCTTAAACAGAAGGCGTATCCCATGGCAAAAATATTTAATTTTAATAGCCTTTCCAGAGTACAGCTTTTGACTGCTTGATTTTACTTGGCAGTTTTGACTATCTAGGATTTTTTTCCCCTAATATCATATTTACAATATAGAGAATGCTATATGAAAACTCATGTCAAAAGATAAATGAGTATCTTTAATTTTTACACTGTACAATATATAAACATAGTCTTAATACAGTTAGCAAATGTTATTAGGTCCTTCTTTTGCCACATTCTTAAAATTTCTTTCCCTTGGTGGTAATAAACAAGTAAGGCAAAGAGTTCAGTTATAGAGGGAAAATATGTGATAGTTTTATTAGTAATCCTCCCCAAATTATCTCCTTTATGAGATCTGAGATTCTGAGTCCTGCTGTGTTCTGTCGAAGGTGCAGTGAAGAGAGTTAAGGGTGATAGTGCTCCCAGAAAAATGGTGCAGAGACATTATGGATATGAAACTAATATTTTCAAATATCAAATTTTCATGCCCCCCCCTTTTTCCTTTTAAAAACTAGGTTGCATAGTGCCAACATGACAGGTGACTTAAAATAACCAGTTAACTATTCTTTTCCCCCTCTTAGATCATGATTCCACAAGCAATTATACCTCCTGGACTTTGCAAATTTGTCCAAATGTTATTTCAGAGGTTCATCTTCAGAGATTACCTACATAGCCTCACCCAAACCATTGGCAATTTCTCAAAGGTCAAGTCCTCTTTTATAAAGAGACATTCATTTGTAGAGTTCACAAAGGTTTTAAACAATTGAAAAGCACAGGAGGGAACAAGATGGTTAGGGAGTCAGTGTATGTGAAGTACATCTCTCTCCACGGATACATCAGGAATACACCTTCAGACACAGAAGTCCATGCAGAACACTAGCTGAGAGCAGACAGGAGTAACTGACCAGTGGGAAAGAATACAGAGAGCCACACAAAACTTGGTAGGACAAAGGAACTAAAGGGAAAAACAGGAGTGTTAGTAGGACTGGACCTCCCCTCAGCAGGTGGGGAAACTGAAGCAGGGGTCCAATCCTCACAGCGGGGCAATTATCTGAGTGAGAAGAGAAACATTTAAGGCTGAGAGTGAAACAGCTTATCTGTGGCAGCCTAAATGGAATGAGAATCACAGTCTTTGCTGCAGCCATACATACCCCAGACAGGCGCCCTAATCCCTTGGCACAGGGCTGGGAACTGGACTTTAGGGGTTGTGGAGCAATCCCAGGATGATGGCTGCTATTGACTGTGGGGAGACAGATTAAGGGGATGTGAGGGAGGAGATCATGGCGGGAAATGCCAGTGGAGGAAAGCCAGGCAGTCATGGAAGAAAGGCGATACAGCTGAGTCATGTATAGGGGGTGGAGTCATCACCATACCCTCTCTCCCCCAATAGGCCAGCACCAGCAGCTGAACAATAGAGAGGATGGCCCATCAAACACCTGACACACCAAACTACAGAGTAGGACCCCACCAAGGGTGCTCCTTTAAGTGACTGATGCTCTGAACTACAGAGTAGGACCCCCACCCAGGGTGCCCTTATAAGTGCCTGATGTGCCAAATAACATGGAAGGATCCCAGGCAAGGGAGCCCTCTAAGTGCCTGAATGGGCAGAACTATGGAGACTGCCCAAAGAGGCCTTCTGATTGCCAGCTACAAGAAGCTTGAGAAAAGACTCTGATAGGGCCATGACTCCTGCAGTGGAGGCAGTCTATGTCCCTCCACACTAGGTGCCTCCAGGGTCCCCACAAGCCAAGCGTCTGCACCACCTTCACGCTCAACTTTCACTGGGACAGAGCTGCCACAGGCAAAAAAAAAAAAAATGTCTTGAGTCTATGCATGCAGGGTCGCTTTAGCGTCCAACTTTTTGAGAGCCTGTAGACTATGGCCTGCCAGGCTTCTCTGTTAGGGAGGTTGGGTCTCCAGGCAAAAATATGGGAGCTAATTTGCCAATACTGGCTACCATACGCTTTTAGAGCACCATGTTTCCAGCTGCCCAAGATGCCAATTTCCCTGAGCACCTGGTGCTGCCAGAACCCCTGTGACCCAAGCAGCTGTACCACCTCCACACTTGCCCCTGTCAGGGGCAAATCCAAGCCCTCCAGGGCAACCTCAGGAGCAAACCCCAGGGGACAAACCCACATGTAGAGGTGGAAATAAAACCACAATTGAAACCCAGGGACAGTGTGGCTAAGGAAGAAGACCCAAAATCTTCCCAACAGCTGCACAAGCTACGGATTAAATCCACACAATCAACTAGGCAGACTCTGTCTATGAAATATATAAAAGGTCATTGAGAGCTCCCACAACAGAAAATGCAATAATTTGGATAGCTATGGACATTAGAGGCAAGAATACACAGGAGTAGAACCAGATTGGAATCAGAGCTACCCCCACAGCAAGTCCAAAGATAAGCACAGTGTTGGAGGGCATTCTAGGCAGGTAGGGTGGACTGTGACTTCCAGTGAGGGAAAGGACTCTGTAGCAGTGACTGGAGAAAAGCATTTATTATTCTTATGCTTTGACTTGTTCTGTAGGTTCTTTTGGATTTTTTCTCTTTTTTTCCTTTTGTTCCCCGCTCTGTTGTAGTTGTTGATTTAATTGGCACTATGAAATCCAATTGATATTTTGAGCTTTTTTTTTTTTTTCCTCAGTCACATTTTTTTGTTGTTATATACCTTTGCCTCTATGTTGGGCTTTTGCAGTTCTGTGGAGTTTTCTTTTTTTCTTCTCTCTATTTTAATTTTAATTTTTTAAATCTATTTTTTTCTATATTTTTCCTTTGTTTGCTTTTCTTACTGTTCTTTTCCCTTTGCAGTTAATCTTTAATGTAAATAAATCTTCTTTATCTACCTCTATTTAACTTTGCATATCTAGTCTATCCTTTCCTTCTCTCCTGTCCTCTCAATATATTTGCTAGTTTTATTTTCATTGCTTTATTCCCCAATCAGCACCTTGCTTTAGTTTTGATTTCCAGTTTGTGCTTTAATTTGTTTTGTTCTGGTAAATATAAATTTTGGTTTCTTTTGTCCATTGGATCAGTCTATTGTACTTTATTTTTGTTGGGTTGTTTTGATTTTGTTTATGGGTGCCTATGTACATGTGTATATGTGTATATTCAGTCACACTTTTTTATTGTTGTTATAAACCTCTGTCTCTACATTGAGCTTTTGCAGTTCTGTGCAGTTTTCCATTTTTCCCCCCTTTTTCTTTTTTCTTCCATTTTTTTCTTTTCTATTTTTTATAATTTTAATTTTTAAACCTATTTTTTTTTTTACATTTACTCCTTTGTTTGCCTTTCCTACTGTTCTTTCCCCTGCAGTTAATCTTTACTGTATATAAATCTTCTTCATCTACCTCTATTTAAGTTTGCATATCTATTCTTTCTTTCTTTCCTTTCTTACCTTTCCTCTCAGCATATTTGTTATTTTTTTGTTTTCATTGATTTATTCCCCACTTGACAAACAACATATTTACTGAAATTAAAAATACTCTAGAAGGAACCAATAGCAGAATTTGTGAAGCAGAAGAAAGAATCAGTGAGCTGGAAGATAAAATGGTGGAAATAACTTCTGAAGAGCAGAATAAAGTAAAAAGAATGAAAAGAACTGAGGATAGTCTCAAAGACCTCTGAGGCAATATCAAATGCCCCAACATTCAAATTATAGGAGTCCCAGAAGAAGAAGAGAAAAAGAAAGGGTATGAGAAAATGTTTGAAGAGATTATTGTTGAAAACTTCCACAATATGGAAAAGGAAAAGGTCAATCAAATCAAAGAGGTGCAAAGAGTCCCATACAGGATAAATCCAAGTAGAAACACACCAAGACACATGCTAATCAAACTAACAAAGACTAAACACAAAGAAAGAATATTAAAAGCAGCAAGGGAGAAGGACCAAGTAACATACAAGAGAAATCCCATAAGCTTAACTGTTGATCTTTCAGCAAAAGCTCTGCAGGCCAGAAGGGAATGGCAGGATATATTGAAAGGGAAAAATCTACAATCAAGATTACTGTACCCAGCAAGGATCTCATTCAAAATTGATGGAGAAACAAAAAGCTTTTCAGAAAGCAAAAGTTAAGAGAATCCAGTACCACCAAACTAGCTTTACAACAAATGTTAAAGGGACTTATATAGTCAAGAAATATAAGAGAAGAAAAAAGATCTACAACATCAACCCCAAGCAATTAAGAAAATGGCAATAAGAACATATGTATCAACAATTACTTTAAATTGTAAATGGATTAAATGTTGTGACCAAAAGACACAGACTGGTTGAATGGATACAAAAGCAAGACCCATATATATGCTGTCTACATGAAACCCACTTCAGACCTAAAGATACATATAGACTGAAAGTGAGAGGATGGAAAAATATATTCCATGCAAATGGGAAGCAAAAGAAAGCTGAAGTAACAATCCTCATATCAGAAAAAATAGACCTTAAAATAAAGAATATTACAAGAGTTATAGAAGGACACTACATAATGATCAAAGGATCAATCCAAGAATACATAACAATTGTAAATATCTATGCACTCAACATAAGAGCACCCCAATAAATACATAAGACAAACATTAAAAGACGTAAAAGGATAAACTGACTGTAACACAATAATAATAGGAGACTCTAGCACCCCATTCACACCAATGGACAGATCATTAAAACAGAAAAGTAATAAGGAAACATGTCTTAAATGAAACATTAGATGAGATGGATCTCACTAATATCTTCAGGACATTCCATCCAAATGCAGAAGAATGCTGCTTCTCCTCAAGTGCACATGGAACATTCTCCAGGAGAAACCACATCTTGGGCCACAAATCAAGCCTCAGTAAATTTAAGAAAACTGAAGTCATATCAAGCATCTTCTCTGACCACAGTGCTATGAGACTAGACACGAATTTAAAAAAAAAAAAAAAGTAAGAAACACAAACACATGGAGATTAAACAACACATTTCTAAATAACCAACAGGTTACTGAAGAAATCAAAATGGAAATAAAAAAATTTCTAGAAACAAATGACAATGAAAACATGACAACTCAAAACATATGAGATGCAGTAAAGGAAGTTTATAGCAAGACAATCCTACCTCAAGAAACAAGAAAAACATTGACTAGACAACCTAACTTTATACCTAAGACAACAAATCATAAGGATACAACCAGAAATAACTGAAAAAGAAATGAGGGAAACAATAGGAAAGGTTAATAAAACTAAAAGCTGGTTCTTTGAGAAGATAAATGAAATTGACAAACCTTTAGCCAGACTCATTAAGCAAAAAGAGAGAAGAATCAAATCAACAAAATTAGAAATTAAAAAGGAGAGGCTACAACAGATAATGCAGAAATACAAAGGATTATAAGAGATTATTATGAACAACCATATGGCAATATAATAGATAGCCTAGAAGAAATGGACAGATTCTTAGAAAAGTTCAATCTTTGAAGACTGAACCAGGAAAAAATATAAATTATGAACAACCAATCACAAGCAATGAAATTGAAGCTGTGATCAAAAATCTCCCAAAAAACAAAAGCCCAGGACAAGATGGCTTCACAATAAAATTATATCAAACATTTAGAGAAAGCTAATGCCTATCCATCTAATACTCTTTCAAAAGGCCACCATTATTACCCTTATACCAAAACCAGATAAAGACAACACAAGAAACAAAAACTACAGGCCAATATCACTGATGAACATAGATGTAAAAATCCTCAACTAAATTTTAGCAAACAGAATTCAGCAATATATCAAAGAGCTCATGCACCATGATCTAGTTTGGTTTTTTCCTAGGAATGCAAGGATTCTTCAATATATGCAAATCAATCAATGTTATACACCTTATTAGGAAACTGAAAGATAAATATATATATATATATGATGTTCTCAATAGATGCAGAAAAATCCTTTAACAAAATTCAGCACCCATTTATGATGAAAATTCTTTAAAAAATGGAAATGGAAGGAGTCTACTCAACATAGTAAAGGCCATATATGATAATACTACAACAAACATTATTCTCACTTGTAAAAACCTGAAAGCATTCCCCCTAAGATCAGGAGCAAGACAAGGGTGCTCCTTGTCTTCCCCTCTGTTATTCAATATAGTTCCAGATGTCTTAGCTACAGTAATAAGAGACAAAAAGGAAATAAAAGGAATCAAGATTGGAAAAGAAGTAAATTTCTTACTGTTTGCAGATGAAATGATACTGTACACAGGAAACTCTAAAGATAGTATCAGAAAATTACTAGAGCCAATCAGTGAATTCAGCAAAGTTGCAGGATACAAAATCAATACACAGAAATCACTTGCATTTCTATATACTAACAGTGAAAACTCAGAAAAAGAAATTAAGGAATTAAGCCCATTCACCATTGCAACAAAAAGAATTAAATATGTAGGAAGAAACTTACCTAGGGAGACAAAAGAACTGTACACAGAAAATTCTAAGACACTAATGAAAGAAATCAAAGGTGGCATAAACAGATAGAGATATATTCCATATTCCCAGGTAGGAAGAATCAATATTGTGAAAATGACTATACTACCAAATGCAATCTATGTGATTCCCATTAAATTACGAATGGCATTTTTCACAGAAGTAGAACAAAATATTTCACAATTCATATGGAAACACAAAAGACCTGAATAGCCAAAGCAGCCTTGAGAAAGAATGGAGCTGTAGGAATCAACCTTCCTGAGTTCAGATTATACTTCAAACCTACAGTCCTCAAGACAGAATAGTACTGTCACAAAAACAGAAACATAGACCAATGGAACAAGATAGAAAGCTCAGAAATAAACCCATGCACCTATAGGTACCTTATTTGTGACAAAGGAGGCAAGAATATACAATGGGGCAAAGACAGCCTCTTCAATAAATGGTGCTGGGGAAACTGGATAGCTACATGTAAAAGAATGAAATTAGAACACTTCCAACACCATACACAAAGATAAACTCAAAATTAATTAAAGACCTAACTGTAAGAACAGAAACTGTAAAACTCTTAGAGGGAAACATAGGCAGAACACTCGATGACATAAATCAAAGCAAGATTCTCTATGACCCAGCTCTTAAGTTCAGTCGCTCAGTCGTGTCTGACTCTTTGTGACCCCATGAATCGCACCACGCCAGGCCTCCTTGTCCATCACCAACTCCTGGAGTTCACCCAGACTCACGTCCATTGAGTCAGTGATGCCATCCAGCTGTCTCATCCTCTGTCGTTCCCTTCTCCTCCTGCCCCCCCAATCCCTCCTAGCATCAGAGTCTTTTCCAATGAGTCAACTCTTCACATGAGGTGGCCAAAGTACTGGAGTTTCAGCTTTAGCATCATTCCTTCCAAAGAAATCCCAGGGCTGATCTCCTTCAGAATGGACTGGTTGGATCTCCTTGCAGTCCAAGGGACTCTCAAGAATCTTCTCCAACAACACAGTTCAAAAGCATCAATACTTCGGTGCTCAGCCTTCTTCACAGTCCAACTCTCACATCCATACATGACCACTGGAAAAACCATAGCCTTGACTAGACGACCTTTGTTGGCAAAGTAATGTCTCTGCTTTTGAATATGCTATC
>NW_011494930.1:1146147-1172511 GCF_000754665.1 Bison bison bison
GCTATCTAAGTTGGTCATAACTTTCCTTCCAAGGAGTAAGTGTCTTTTAATTTCATGGCTGCAGTCACCATCTGCAGTGATTTTGGAGCCCCCAAAAAATAAAGTCTGACACTGTTTCCACTGTTTCCCTATCTATTTCCCATGAAGTGATGGGACTGGATGCCATGATCTTTGTTTTCTGAATGTTGAGCTTTAAGCCAACTTTTTCACTCTCCACTTTCACTTTCATCAAGAGGCTTTTTAGTTCCTCGGACCCAGCTCTTAGAGTAACATAAGTAAAAACAAAAGTAAACAAGTGGGACCTGATTAAACTTAAAAGCTTTTGCACAGGAAAGGAAACTATAAGCAAGGGGGAAAGACAACCCTCAAAAATGGAAGAAAATAATAGCAAATGAAGCAACTGACAAAAGATTAATTTCCAAAATGCACAAGCAGCTCATACAACTCAATACCAGAAAAACAAGCAACCCAATCAAAAAGTGGGAAAAAGACCTAAACAGACATTTCTCCAAAGAAGACATATAGATGGCTAGCAAAAGCATGAAAAGATGCTCAACATTCCTCATTATTAGAGAAATGCAGATCAAAACTACAATGAGATATCACCACACACTAGTCAGAGCCATCATCAAAACGTCTACAAACATTACATGCTGAAGAGGGTAGGGAAAAAAGGGAACACTCTTTCACTGTTGGTAGGAATGTAAATTGATACAGCCACAGTGGAAGTTGGTATGGAGATCCCTTAAAAAAAAAAGCTAGGAATAAAACCACGATATGACTCAGCAATCCCACTCCTAGGCATATACCTTGAGGGAACCAAAATTGAAAAAGACATATGTATCCATTGTTCTTTGCAGCACTATGTACAATAGCTAGAACATGAAAGCAACCTAATGCCCATCGACAGATGTATGGATAAAGAAGTAGTGGTACATATACACAATGGAATATTACTCATCCATAAAAGGAACACATTTGAGTCAGTTTTAATGAGGTAGATGGTCCTAGAACTTATTTTACAGAGTGAAGTAAGTCACAGAGAAAAAGATAAATATTGTATTCTAATACATATGCATGAAATCTAGAAAAATGTTACTGAAAAATTTATTTACAAGGCAACAATGGAGAAACAGAAATAGAGAATAGATTTATGAACATGGAGAGAGGGGAAGAGAGGGTGAGATGTATGGAAAAAGTAACATGGAAACTTACATTACTGTATGTAAAATAGATAGCCAGTGGGAATTCACTGTATGGCTCAGGAAACTCAAACAGGGTCTCTGTATCAACCTAAAGTGGTGGACTGGGGAGGGAGATGGGATGAAGGTTCAAAAAGGAGGGGAAATATGTGTACCTATGGCTCATTCATATTGAGGTTTGACAGAAAACAACAAAATTCTGTAAAGCAATTATTCTTTAATAAAAATAAATAAATAAAAAGCATTTGAAAAATACAGCATATAAGCAGAAATCAAGAGCAGATTGATCAATATCTAAATATTAATGCAATCCATATTTGAAAGGAAACTCTTTAGCTTAATATGTTTCTTAGAGTTATGAAATTTTTATTTCATTGCAATACAAGATTATCTAAATTAATATTGGGCTTCCTTGTTAGTTCAGTTGGTAAGGAATCTGCCTGCAAGGTAGGATACCCTGGTTCAATTCCTGGATCAGGAATACCCCCTGGAAATGGGATAGGCTACCCACTCTAGTATTCAGGCCTAGAGAATTTCATGGATTGTATAGTCCATGGAGTTGTAAAGAGTCAGACACAACTGAGTGACTTTCACTTTCACTTTCAAATTAATTTAAGCATTATCTGTCTGAGAAAGCAGACACTTCTAATGTTTCTAATGTTAGGTAAACCCTAAAACTTTCAGATGCACAAGGTGGACTTAGAAAAAGTAGAGTAGCGAGAGATCAAATTGCCAACATCCATTGAGTCGGATAAAAAGCAAGGGAATTCCAGAAAAACATCTTCTTCTGTTTCACTGACTACACTAAACCCTTGGACTGTGTGGTTCACAACAAACTAAAAAATTCTTAACAACATGGGAATATCAGACCACCTTACCTGCCTTCTGAGAAATGTGTATGCAGGTCAAGAAGCAACAGGTAGAACCAAACATGGAACAATAGACTGGTTCCAAATTGGGAAAGGAGTACATCAAGGCTGTATATTGTCACCCTGCTTATTTAACTTTTATGCAGAGTACATCATGTGAAATGCTGAGACGGATGAAGCTCTAGCTTGAATCAAGATTGTGGGGGAAAATATTAATAACCTCAGATATGCAGATGAAAACCACCCTTATGGCAGAAAAAATGAAGAGGAATTAAAGAGCTTCTTGATGAAGGTGAAAGAGAAGAGTGAAAAAGTTTTCTTAAAACTTAACATTCAAAAAACTATGATTGAGGACTACTGTGATGGTCCAGTGTTTAAGACTTTGCCTTCCAATTGCTGAGTGCTCAATTCCTGGTTGGGGAGATAAGATACCACATGCATCTCACCAAAAAAACAAAACGTGAAACAGAAGAAATATTGTAATAAATCCAATAAATATTAAAAAAAAAACAAAACCGGCTAAGATCATGGCATCTGGCCCCAAAATTTCTTAGCAAATAGAGGGGGAAAAAATTAAAATAGTGAAAGATTTTATTTTCTTAGGCTTCAAATCACTGCAGATGGTGACTACAGCTCTGAAATTAAAAGATGTTTGCTCCTTGGAACAAAAGCTATGACAAAACTAGACGGTGTATTAAAAAACAGAGACATCACTTTGCTAACAAAGATCCATCTAGTCAAAGTTATGGCTTTTCCAGTAGTCATGTATGAATGTGAGAACTTGACCATAAAGAAAGGTGAGCGCCAAAGAACCGATGCTTTCAAATTGTGCTGGAGAAGACTCATAAGAGTCCCTAGGAAAGCAAGGAGGTCACTCCTAAAGGAACTCAAACCTGAATATTCATTGGAAGGATTGATGCTAAAGCTGAAGTTCCAATAATTTGGCCACCTGCTGCAAAGAGCTGACTTATTAGAAAAGACTCTGATTCTTTTTTTTTTTTACCTAAAAATTCTACTCTTGAGACTCCTTCTAAGGAAGTCAGACTAGCAACCAGATATTTATATACAAACATTTCACCACAATATCTCCATAATAATGAAAACCTCTTCCAAATTTTAATATTTAATGATGGACCATGATGTATTCATATATTATATAGTTATCAAGATAATTGTGGATACTTCTGATATGAGAAATTGCTTTTAATTTATTCTTTTTTTAAAATTTTTAAACTTTACAATATTGCATTGGTTTTGCCATATATCAAAATGAATCCACCACAGATATACATGTGTTCCCTATCCTGAACCCTCCTCCCTCCTCCCTCCCCATACCATCCCTCTGGGTCGTCCCAGTGCACCAGCCCCAAGCATCCAGTATCGTGCATCGAACCTGGACTGGCGACTCATTTCATATATGATATTATACATGTTTCAGTGTGATTCTCCCAAATCATCCCACCCTCTCCCTCTCCTACAGAGTCCAAAAGACTGTTCTATGCATCAGTGTCTCTTTTGCTGTCTCATATACAGGGTTATTGTCACCATCTTTCTAAATTCCATATATATGCGTTAGTATACTGTATTGGTGTTTTTATTTCTGGCTTACTTCACTCTGTATAATAGGCTCCAGTTTCATCCACCTCATTAGAACTGATTCAAATGTATTCTTTTTAATGGCCGAGTAATACTCTATTGTGTATATTTACCATAGAAGACTCTGATTCTGAGAAAGATTGAGGGCAGGAGGAGAAGGAGACATGTGGAAACGTTAACTAAGCAGAGATGAGTGTGAGCAAATTCTGCGAGATAGTAAAGGACAAGGAACCCTGGCATGCTGCAGTCCTAGGGTAACAAAGAGTTGGACATGACTTAGCAACAGAATGGCAACAGCAACAAAGCCCTAGAACAAGAGGACAGTGTTTAAGGAAGGAAAGATATTGAGGAAGAAAGCAGTTGTTGCTAAGGTTTCAAAGTGAAATGTTGCTATTAACAGTTTGATGCTAACATCTGCCAGGAGCATAAGATAGAGAGAAGCTACCTTCTTTGTTGTTGTTGTTATTCTATTACAAGCATTAATGAAGAAAAGAAGGAGAAAGCATGAAAACAGTGAAAATTTTTATTTTCTTGGGCTCCAAAATCACTGCAGACAGTAACTGTAATCACGAAATTAAAAGAAGTTTGATTCTTTGAAGGAAAGCTGTTGCAAAACTAGACAGTATATTAAGAAGCAGAGACATCACATTGAAGACAAAAGTCCATCTAATCAAAGCTATACTTTATCTGTTTTTTCAGTAGTAGTGTGTGGATATGAGAGTTTTGTCATAAAGAAGCTGAGCACTGGAGGACTGATGCTGTTGAATCATGGTGCCAGAGAAGAGTCTTCAAAGTCTCTTGGACTATAAGGCAATCAAATCAACAAAACCCAACAGAAATCAAACCTGAATATTCATTGGAAGGACTGATGTTGAAGCTGAAACTCCAATACTTTGGCCACCTGATGGGAAGAGCCAACTCACTGGAAAAATCCTAATATTGGGAAAGATTGAAGGCAAATGGAGATGAAGGTGTTAGAGGATGAGATGGTTTTATACCATCACCAAGTCAGTGAACATAAATTTGAGCAAACTCAAAGAGAAGGATATAATGAAAGACGGTGGAGCCTGGCATGCTGCCATCCATGGGACACAAAGAGTTGGAGATCACTTAGTAACTGAACAGCAATAATTAAAATGTACAACAGAGGATGAGATGGCTGGATGTCATCACTGACTCAATGGACCTGAGTCTGGGTGAACTCCGGGAGTCGGTGATGGACAGGGAGGCCTGGCGTGCTGTGATTCATGGATTCATGGGGTCACAAAGAGTCGGACAAGGCTGAGCAACTGAACCGAACTGAACTGAATAAATACAAAAATATATATATATATATATATATATATAAAAATAAATAAAGAGAGAGAAAAATTCGAGACCAAATAGAAAATTAACTCTATTATTCTTTTTACTGTACTATGATAGAAGGGGTAGAAATCTCTTGCTTTTGAGAGTAGATGGCAAGTTAGACATATGGGACTATTCCTGAGTATTATCCTTACATCATTGCTTATTGTAGAGTATCTACTTATAATGAGAATGAAACATGATTACTGTGTGTGCTTAGTCACTCAGTTGTGTCTGACTCTCTGTGATACCATGGACTATAGTCCACCAGGGTCCTCTATCCATGGGGATTCTCCAGGAAAGAATACTGAAGTGGGTTGCCATGCCTTCCTCCAGGGGAACTTCCCAACCCAGGGATCAAACCCAGATCTCCCACATTGCAGCTGGTTTCTTTACCATCTGAGCCACCCAAGAATTCTGGAGTAGGTAGCCTATCCCTTCTCCAGGGGACCTTATTAACCAAGGAATCAAACCAGGATCTCCTGCATTGCAGGCAGATTCTTTACCAGCTGAGCCACCACAGAAGGCCAAAATTTGATTATGTTCAGTTCAGTCTCTTAGTCATGTCTGAATCTTTGCGATCCCATGAACTGCAGCACACCAGGCCTCATTGTCCATCACAAACTCCTGGAGTTTACTCAAACTCATGTTCAGTGAGTAGGTGATAAGATCCAACCATTTCATCCTCTGTTGTCTCCTTCTCTTGCCTTCAATCTTTCACAGCAACAGGGTCTTTTCAAATGAGTCAGTTCTTCTCATCAGGTGTCCAAACTATTGGATTTTTTTTTAACCATTTATAATTTATTTATTATTATTATTATTTTACTTTACATTATTATGTTGATGTATGGAAAAGTATTGGATTTTGAGCTTCAGGATCAGTCCTTTCAATGAATATTTGGGACAAATTTCCTTTAGGATGGACTGGTCGGATCTCTTTGCTGTCCAAGGGACTCTCAAGAATTTTCCCCAGCACTAAAAAGAATAAATTCTTAAGCGCTCAGGTTTCTTTACAGTTCAACTCTCACATTCATACATGACTGCTGGAAAATCCATAACTTTGACTAGACGAACTTTTGTTGGCAAATTAATGTCTCCACTTTTTAATATGCTGTCTAGGTTGGTCATAACTTTTCTTCCAAGAAGCAAGCATCTTTAATTTCATGGCTGCAGTCACCATCTGCAGTGATTTTGGAGCCCCCCAAAAATAAAGTCTGTCACTGTTTCCACTGTTTCCCCATCTATTTGCCATGAAGTAATGGAACCAAATACCATGATCTTTGTTTTCTGAATGTTGAGTTTTAGGCCAACTTTTTCACTCTCCTCTTTCACTTTCATCAAAAAGCTCTTTAGTTTTTATTCACTTTCTACCATCAGGGTGGTGTCCTCTGTATATCTGAGGTTATTGATATTTCTCCCAGCAGTCTTGATTCCAGCTTTTGTTTCCTTCAGCCCAGCATTTCTCATGGTGTACTCTGCATGTAAATTAAATAAGTAGGTGACAATATACAGCCTTGATGTACTCCTTTCCCAGTTTGGAACCAGTCTATCATCCCATGTCCAGTTCTAATTGTTGCTTCTTGACTTGCATACAGATTTCTCAAGAGGCAAGTCATGTGGTCTGGTATTCCTATCTCTTTCAGAATTTTCCACGGTTTGTTGTGATCCACACAGTCAAAGGCTTTGGCATAGTCAATAAAACAGAAGTAAACATTGTTCTGGAACTCTTTTGCTTTTTTGACGATCCAGCAGATGTTGGCAATTTGATCTCTGGTCCCTCTGCCTTTTCTAATCTGATTTGAACATCTGGAAGTTCATGTTTCAAGTACTGTTGAAACCTGGCTTGTAGAATTTTGAGCATTGCTTTGCTAGCATGTGAGATGAGTGCAATTGTGTGGTAGTATGAACATTCTTTGGCATTGCCTTTCTTTGGGATTGTAATGAAAACTGACCTTTTCCAGTCCTGTGGCCACTGCTGAGGTTTCCAAATTTGTTGGCATATTGAGTGCAGCACTTTCACAGGATCATCTTTTAGGATTTGAAATAGCTCAACTGGAATTCTATCGCCTCCACTAGCTTTGTTCATAGTGATGCTTCCTAAGCCCCACTTAACTTCATATTCCAGGATGTTTGGCTGTAGGTGAGTGATCACACCATGGTGATTATCTGGGGCATGAAAATTTTCTTTGTATAATTCTGTGTATTCTTGCCAATTCTCCTTAGTAACTTCTGCTTCTGTTAGATCCATACCATTTCTTTCCTTTATTGTGCCCATCTTTGCATGATTATATTGGATAGTTTAAATGAGTGACATTGAGACTACCCAGAGAAGATGAAGTAGGGGGAATAGAACACATCCCTGCTCTACTCTCTTTTAGGGGGATACTTATCTTATTCTTCCCTTACAAAGACTCTTAAAGGAAAATGTTACTGTCTCTAAGAGATTCAGTACCTTATCCATATACCCATAGCCATAGAGAGATGCTGTGAGTCAAACCTATGGATAAATATTTCTAAAGTCAAACAGCATTTGTGATAGCAGTGAACTATCAGCATCAACTACAGAATTTAAAGGACACAACGTGAACTGAAAATGTGAGTTACCTTTTCAAAAAGCAGGCAAAGGTGTCTCTACAGGTATTAAAATGTAAAACTTATTTTTTTCTGTGGTCTCTTTTGACTCTCATAGTGTTTTTAATTTGATATTTAATTTTGTTCTAAGTAAAGAAAAATTAGCATTAATCATTCAGTCATTATTATATTCTGCAATGTGATTTTGAAAGAGAAATATAAAAGCACTTACTTTATATGGAAAATAGCCAATAATACATTATTTTTATTTGACAACTCATACATGCACATGTATTGTTAACAGAATAATGGAAACACTGCACTGAACTAACTAAAATGTTCTTATTTCAGTTAATGATCTGTGCACAGTCTACCAATACTCTCTACTTAAAGTTTACCAAAGATGAAAAAATGAAAAAAAGTTGAAAAAATGAGAAATTATAGGGTACTTTATCTTTTGCGTCCCTTTTATGTCTTCTTTTTTCAACTTAAATAGCTCGCTAACACAAGAAAGTAACATAAATAGGAAAGAGCATGATAGGGTTTCTTGCTGGTTCATATTTGTTGGAATGCCATTGCTTGCTTTCTGTGTTTGAAGCATATTATAGTTTGGATGGAAAATGTGGCCTCTCTTACACCTTGTCCTGGCTCATAGTATCGCTTGTTTTCCATACATTTTAGTCATATGTATTTTGTGCTCATGGGATGTCATAGCATGATAGGTGAAGATAATTGCAAGGAATGGCAGACATTGGCTGTATCTTCTTTGTTCATGCATGTAATCCATATATTTTTTTTTTTTTTACAAACATACAATCAAGAAACTAAGACACTGGATTAAAATTCAATTAAAAAATTCAAAACAATAATGGCAGAGCATTCAACTAATCATGCTGTCATTACAGTTTGTATGTCCATGAAGTAAGACCTCCGATTTTAAATTCTGAGCTGTGGGGCCATATCACAATAAATAGAACAACACTCTTCCTGAAATTAACACATGACACCACAGGGTTGTGAACAAATTACCTGTCAGTGTACCTTCTAACAGAGGGTATGTTTGCCAATTTTATGGAAGCAATTCATGTCCAGAAGGTTCAGTGTTTAAACTCAACTGATGTTGAGTATATATTTCAGGAGGTTTACAGTGTTTAAATAATAGGTGGCTCAGAGGTTAAAGCATCTACCTTTAATGCAGGAAACCTGGGTTCGATCCCTGGGTCAAGAAGATCCCCTGGAGAAGGAAATGGCAACCCACTTCAGTAGTCTTGCCTGAAGAATCTCATGGACAGAGGAGCCTGGTGGGCTACAGTCCACAGGGTCTCAAAGAGTCGGACACAACTGAGCGACTTCACTTATGCTCTGAAATTAACCATTGGTTTTAAGGACTGTGAATGGTAGTGAAGGAATTTCAGTTGGGTGGTCAGATGACCAGGTAAGTCAAGAAATGTAATTTTTGTTCAACCATTACTAATTCTGAGTTATAAATGAGAGATATGGGACAGAGAATAAATACACGAAGGCACTTATTTAAACCCACTAAATACAAAAAGCTAAGTCCTAGAACTAGAACATGAGGACCCACAGGGTCACAAGAGTGCCGGTGCTTACAAGCAAATGTACCTGCTTAAGGCAGGTAAAGTTGACTTGAACATAGTAAGTACTCAAAAAGAAGTTGCTATTATTATGGTGATTGTCATTATTATCAAAACGTTTGAAAGCAGATTTTGGTCTTCACAGTGAAGCTTTGAAGAATTCTCTAAGACAAGAACAGTTAACAAAATAACTAAATATATGAACAAACTGTATTTGTTTAAAACCCCTAAGTTTTGCTCCATATTTATTCTAAACTGTGGCTATTAAAGTTGACTTGAAAGAGTTAACAGAACTAGCTTCTTTAACATTTATATAAAAAAGAAAGACAATAATGTTGCAAAACAGTTTCTATTCTCTAAGTCTGATGAGTTTAAGATTTATTCCATGTTCTCAGCAGTTTCAGAAAGTTTAGTAGATTTTGTGCATATATATACACTTTTAGGAAATTGGCTTACTGTAGAAGGCAGGCTTCCCTAGTGGGTGCCTAGTGACCTCCCTAGTGGTTCAGCCAGTAAAAATTCGTCTGCAGTGCAACAGACCTGGGTTCGATCCCTGGCTTGGGAAGATCCCCTGGAGAAGGGAAGGGCTACCCACTCCAGTATTCTGGCCTGAAGAATACTGGGCTTTATAGTACATGGGGTCACAAAGAGTCGAACACAACTGAGCGACTTTCACTTTCAATACTTTCAGAAGGCAATGCAACAGGGTTGCATCTAAATAGATTAAATCCACTGTTTTTCTTCTAAAAATATATATATAAAATCATTCTCTACTGGAGTAAAGTAAACATAATCCTGACATAGTTCCATAGCAAGGGATATAAAAGAAGAAATAAGCTTCCATTCTGCCAGTAACTAAATGTACTCAAAATTTCACAGAAGAAAATACCAGCCTATGTATGTCATGCTAATTGTTTCTAAATAAAACTGGGGGAAAAAAAGAAACAACTTGTCTTATAAACCTGTAAAAAGAACTCCAGGTTTATATTTTAAGAAGAAAATAGGAACTATAAAAAATTTGAGGTAAGTGTTAAAGGAGAAGTAGTGGAAAAATGGGGAGGAAGTATCCCAGAAGATTTTGGGGGGATGTAAATTTATTTTTCTGGTTTTGTAAGAAAAATTTATAAAGATTTTGGGTTAGCAATATCCATCAGCATTAATAGCTTGGTGCGTGTGACCTACAAAAGAGTCTGTCTTTTGGGTCAGAAACAAAATTAAGCTATCCAGTCAAGAGGCTGAATTAACCACAAGAAACCCAAGATGCTGATCAATATTAACTTATGCTTTTCATAATGCAGCATACAGTTTTCCAGTTACCAGTGAGTGTAGGTAAGAAGCAGAAGTCATCAAAAATAATTGTATTCTTATTTTATTAAGGATGTGTAGAGAGAGGGAGTAAAAATCAACAGGTTCATGATAAAACTATCATTTTATATAATATAATGTAAACATCTATTTGCACAAGATAATATTATATCTATTTAAGAATATAGCCTCAGGAAAACAGAAATCACCACCTTAGCATCATAACTTACAACTTTCATTTTATTTGTTTCAATCCAGGCAGTTTTCAAGCAAATATATCAATAAATTCATCTTCTAAACTAACCATAACTCTTTTCTCTATCTAATTTCTTGTTCAGGTTGTATGCAAAATCAAAATATCTTCTAAGGGCCTGCTATGCAGAAGTCACATAAAAGGATGAAGATAGAAATAAAATCTCCTTATCACAAAGTTACCAACAATTCATAGAGAAAAGACATTTCCCTGTCTAAAGCAATAAGACCGAAAAAAAAAAAAAAACAGGGAAAAAAAAGTTTACTAAATATGTGTTAAAACACTCTCCCTATTCTGTTGCTGCTCTAACACACTACCAAAAAACTTATTGGCTTAAAACAGCACAAATTTATATTGTCTTACAATTCAACAGGTCAAAAGTTTAAAATGGGTCTTACTGGGTTAAAATCAAGTTTTCAGCAGGACTACATTTATTCCATCTGGAGGCTTTAGGACAGCACCCATATCCTCGCTCTTCCCAGATACTAAAGGTCACACACATTCATTAACATGTTTCCTTCCTATTCAGAGCCAACAACAGTGAATCCTGGTTCTCACATCACATCACATCACTTTTACCTCCTCTTTGCTAATTTCTTTCATTTTTCAAGACCGTTTGATTACATTAAACATACCTAGATAACCCAAGATAAATGGCAGCTGGATTAGGAGTTTGGGGATTAATATATACATACTAAAAAACCATGTGTGCATACTCAGTCATGTCCAACTCTTTGCTACCCTATGGACTGTAGCCCTCCAGGCTCCTCTGTCCGTAGGATTCTCCAGACAAGAATACTGAAGTGGGTTGCCATTTCCTACTTCAGGGGATCTTCCCAACCCAGGAATTGAACCCACATCCCCCTGTGTCTCCTGCATTGGTGGGCAGATTCTTTACCACTGTATCACTTGGGAACATATTACTATATATAAAGTAGATAACCAAGAAGGACCTACTGCAGAACACGGAGAACTGTATCTGTATTTTGTAATAAGCTGTAAGGGAAAATAATATGAAAAATAGATAAAATATGCATATGTATAAGTGAACACTTTTCTGTATACCTGAAACTAACAGCATTGTAAATTTACTACACTACATTTAAAAAAAAAAGAAAAAGAAAAGGACAGCTGATTAGCAACTGTAATTCTCCCTGCAATCTTAATTTTCCTTAGCTACATAAGATAAAATAGTCACAGTTTCTGGAAATTAGAGGTTGAATATCTGTGAGGGTACTGTGTATAGTTATGTTTTTAGAGCAGTAGGGAAAATGTTATGTAAAAGACATGAAACTTACACTATGCTTTGATATTTATGTAAAATACAGGACAAATCTACTAGAAATTTTAAGAATATCAAGTGATAAAATCTCTTTAATATTAGTTCTAATAAAGTCAGAACTTGTGTCTAGTCTATGATCAATAAAGATAAATTCTATATGTTCATATTGCTTTTTTAAAAACAGGCCTAAATTAATAAAATAGTTATTAAAGACTGATTTTTAATACATATATTAGGGTCAACACAAATTTTGGAAGATCTCTTGAAATGATTCTAATCCAAGTTTGTACAAAATACATTTTTTATATTGTTAACAAAACATCACTGTAAATATATTCAAGCAGCATATAATTCAGTATGTTTTCAATTATTTTCAGCAAGATTGTTTTATTTCAGCTTAATGTATAGTACTTTAATTCCTTAACATTCAAAATGTTCAATAAAATGATAAACTCTCATTTAACCTAAACATAAAATTATCTTTAAAAAACACAAATATTTTTGGTCAAGGAAAAACATTGCATTTTGTAAAACCTTTACAACCATCTGCTTTTAAATACATCTGAGTCAGTGGCCATTTTTTACCTCATTTTAATCTAGATGTTTGGTGTCTCAGGGAGAAAAAATTAGCTCTTATTTCATGAACACCTGAACAAGCCTCAAATCTAGATGAATGACACTGTTACATGGATAGATAATCCATTTTTCTATAGTGACAATCTGCTATAATATTTCAGCAGTGCCCCTTTCAAGATATGCTGTTAGATGCTCAAATCTATGCTTTAGTCCCTGAAATGACAAGTTTTAAAAAGGAACCATGAATGAATCATTTAGTAAAAGAACAGATATAACACACAGAAGGCAATGATCCCTCTTATACAATTAAATGACATGACAATGATGAAGTAATATTCTTATTTTAATATGTTTATAATAAATAGGACAATGATATCTTTTATCTTTCCCTCAAAGTACAGCTTCAATGCCTTTGATGAGAATGCGATTGATATAACAGATATCTTCAAAAAATGTAGAGTGCAGCCACATTCAATTTCTGTTTATTATGTCAAAAAACTGATGTACTTTGGGGACGTCCTTGTATTATTATACAATATAACATATTATGTCACATATTCACAGCAAATGAACATGTTAACATGTTAATAGGCTCCTTCCTGCAGAAATACTACTAAATTATTGACATAATTACAATTGTAAGGGCAACAGTATTTTATATAAAGTAATATCACAAATTTGAATAGTTATGAACAGATATAAAAGGAGCAGTTGGTACCTCAAAGTCCCTATAGAAGTTGACCTAGTTTAGGGGCATTTAAGGGGCTTCCCTGGTGGCTCAGATAGTAAAACATATACCTGCAATGTGGGACACCTAGGTTCGATCCATGAGTGGAGAAGATCCCCTAGAGGAGGGCATAGCAACCCACTCCAATATTCTTGCCTGGAGAAGTCCCGTGAACAGAGGAGCCTGCAGGTTGCAGTCCCTGGAGTTGCAAAGAGTCAGACATGACTGAGTGACTAAGTGCAGCACACAGCACAGGGACATTAAAGTGAATTTCTGGAAGGTTGGGAACAGAGGCTTTCTGAAGTTTTCAAAAATTCATAAAATATATACTAAAGTATATATATATGTATGTATATATATATATGTATGTATATATATATATATATATACACACACACGTACACACACATATACATGTAGGCATATACATATATAAAGTATATTTAAGCTGATATCTTTTAGGGAGTATTATTGGATACTATCTCTCCAAATTTCTTTGGCCCTTTTTTTTCTTTGTCTCTTTTTCTTTTTTTGATCTCTTTTGTCTTTTTTCTTTGTCTCTTCTTTTGTTTTTTCTCTTTGTGTTCATTTTGGATAATTTATATTGAACTGGCCTAAAGGCCACTGGTACTTTGTATATATATATACATATATATATAAAATAAATGTAATTGCATAGTAAATATGATATATATGATTTATTTTAATTCTCTTACCATTGTCCCTGTATTCTGTGGACTACTGTTTTGCACACAGGGAAAACATGAGAATCAGCATATACCTGCCTATCTTCATCTTTAGAAGCTAAAATCTTATTCTTTGTGAATACCTGAGATAAGATAAGTTATGGATATAAATGAGCTCTTTGGTCTCTTTGATATACTGTCCTCATAAACCTAGTAAAGAAGTGTGGGGCAGAGTTAGTGGGGTGTGAGTAGGACCACACAAGGTTCTAATACTCAGCACTAGCTCATATGTGTTCATTAAAGTTATTTAGAACACCAGTTTATCCCTTCTTGCTTACATGCATGCTAAGTCACTCCAGTCATGTCCAACTCTTTGCAAACCTGTGGACTGTAATCTGCCAGGCTTCTCCCTCCATGGGATTCTCCCAGCAAGAATACTGGAATTGGTTTTGCCAGGCCCTTCTCCAGGGGATTATAGCAACCCAGGGATCTCAAACTAGTATGCAAGACATTTACACCTCTTGTGTCTCCTGCATTGACAGGACACTAGCACTTTACCACTAGCACCACCTGTGAAGCCCTTATTCCTTCTTACCCCCACTGATATGTGACCATCTTGAAACTGCTGGTCATCCATGGAGGAAGTCAATTATGGATCATGTACCCACTGGGAATTCCCAGTCAATTTCTAGATTTTAGTTTATTTAGGTGTGTTTGGGGTTCTTAATTTGGTAATACGTTTTCAGAAAAATATAAACTTGCAAGTTATCAAAACTCTCATTGTTAGAGTGAGAAAGAAAATTTCTCATGAATTTCTAAACTCCAATTTGAGAATTTCCATTATGTATTTAATTTTAGGAGCTTAAAATGTGTATAAGAATTTTCCTTTAATCCTTTATATTTTATAATGTAGATAAGTAAACTCTACTGAATAAAATATTCAAAATAAAACTATGACATACAAAGAATTTGAAATAATTTCTTATATTCAAAAATTTAAAAACTAGTTAAGAAAGCAAATGAAACAAAATTTAAAAAGAGAAGTTTAATAAATAGTATTTGGCAATGATAATTTGTGAAAGTTGCTCAGTTGTATCCAACTCTTTATGACCCCATGGACTGTACATTCCATGGGATTCTCCAGGCCAGAATACTGGAGTGGGTAGCCTTTCCCTTCTCCAGGAGACCTCCCCAACCCAGGGATCAAAGCCAGGTCTCCCACATTGCAGGTGGATTATTTACCGGCTGAGCCACAAGGGAAGCCCAGTAATAACATCTGTGGCATAAATAAATCCATATAAGAGTTAAGATAATTTTATTTAAAGCCTTTAGTTGCTTTTAAGCTACTACAGATGAGAAGAGATAAAAGTTCTAACTTGACTGCCTCTTTAACTAAAAAACGAAAACTGTAATAGCTTAAGAAATCTTCTTGCATTGCCAGGTTATTCTGATTATTCATTTTTTATTCATATATATTTACAGAGCATTTGGGAGGTCATAAACTCAGTATCAAGAACTATATCTAGGCCACAAGTAGCACTGTAAGTAACAAATCTAAAGACATAATAGTTCTGAGAGACTTAGGTATGGATGATAAGGGCAAACAAGTTTCATTAGAATAAAATAATAAATCAAGTTCAGTTCAGTTCAGCTCAGTCACTCAGTCATGTCCTAATCTTTGCGACCCCATGAATCGCAGCACGCCAGGCCTCCCTGTCCATCACCAACTCTAAGAGTTCACTCAAATTCACATCCGTCGAGTTGGTGATGCCATCCAGGCATCTCATCCTCTGTCGTCCCCTTCTCCTCCTGCACCCAGTTCCTCCCAGCATCAGAGTCTTTTCCAATGAGTCAACTCTTCGTATGAGGTGGCCAAAGTACTGGAGTTTCAGCTTTAGCATCATTCCTTCCAAAGAACACCCAGGGCTGATCTCCTTCCGAATGGACTGGTTGGATCTCCTCGCAGTCCAAGGGACTCTTAAGAGACTTCTTCAACACCACAGTTCAAAAGCATCAATTCTTCAGCACTCAGTTTTCTTCATAGTCCAACTCTGTTATCCATACATGACCACTGGAAAAACCATAGCCTTAACTAGACGGACTTTTGTTGGCAAAGTAATGTCTCTGCTTTTCAATATGCTATCTAGGTTGGTCGTAATTTTCCTTCCCAAGTAGCAAAAACAGCAGAGTTAAACAGCACAAAGTAAAAACAAAAATTCTGCAATTATTAAAGGCTAGAGTAAAGCAGATAGTCAAAAATTCAGATAAGAAAAGCTTCTTTGAATTTTTATATTAAGACAAACCTTGAGTTTAATAGTTATATATATATTTTCTACTTCCTATATAGGTGTTTAAAAATCCAAATATGAAAACAGCTATCCATACACTAAAGTGAAACAACAAAAGGAACAATAGAATTAGGCAGTAAAATTGATCATTCTGTGGGATGACATCACCAATATGGCGGAGTAGGAGACTCCAGTCTCCATACCTCAATAAAGATCAACAATTAAATAGAAATCTATTAAAAAAAAAAAAAAAAGCAGCTCTGGGAAAACTCTGGAGTCAATGAAAGAAATTTTAGCAATACAGTGGGACATAAAAAAAATTGAGAGTAGCCATATATATAGAAAGTTCTAAAGACCTCAGCAAAAAAAATCTGCACCTGATAAACTAATACAGTAAAGTTTAGGGATATAAAATCAACAAACAAAAATCAGTTGATGTTCTATACATCAACATAGAATTATCTGAAAAATATATAAAGAAAACAACCCCATTTACAGTAATATCAAAAATAATAGAATACTTAAGAATAAGTAAAAGATCTATACACTGAAAACCATAAAATATCACTGTAAGAATCTGAAGAACAAATAAATGGAATGATACGTCATGTTTATGGATCAGTAGAGTTAATATTGTGAAAATGTCCATATAAAATGTTCAATGTATTCCCTACAAAATGCCAATAGCTTTTCTCAAATAAATTGAAGCAATACTAAAATTCTATTGAACCACAGAAGACCCTAAAAAGTAAACTTGAGAAAGAACAAAGCAAGAGACATTATATTTCATAGTTTCAAACTACTTCACAAAATTATAATAATCAAAAAATATAGAACCAGAATAAAAAGACACATAGACCAATGAAACATAACTGAGAGCCCAGAAATAAATCCACACTTATATGATCAAATGACATTTGACAAAGGAGCCAAGAATACTCAATGTGGAGAGGATTGTCTCTTTAATAACTGGTGAAACCATATATTTATGCAAAATAAAAAACTGGAATTTTTTTCTTTCCCTCTCGCTCATAGATATTTTACTAAACCATTTTTTTGTATAATTGTTTTACATCATGTTAGTTTCTTCAGAACAATGAAGTGAATCAGCCATATATATATGTATGTCCCCTCCTTGAAATTCCTTCCCATCCCCCACCACCACACCACCCATTTACAGAGAACCAAGCTAAATTCCCTGTGCTATACAGCAGCTTCCCACTAGTTGTATGTTTTACACATGATAGTGTATTTATGTCAATCCTAATATTTCAATTCATCCCATTCTCCCCTTTCCCATCTCCATATTGACATGTGCATTCTCTATATCTATGGCTCTATTCTCTCCCTGCAAATAAGTTCATCTGTAACTTTTTTTTTCTATATTCCACATATATACATTATATACAATATTTGCTTTTCTCTTTCTGAGTTACTTTACTCTGTATGACAGACTCCGGATCCATCTACTTATCTATAAACAAAGCAATGAACAAAGGATTAATATCCAAAATATACAAACAACTCATACAACTCAATATCAAAAACAAAAACAACAATCCAATCAAAAAATGGTCAGAAGACCTAAACAGACATTTCCCCAAAGACATACAGAAGACCAAGAGGCACATGAAAAAACACTCAGTATCAATAATTATTAAAGAAATACAAATACACACTACAATGAGGTATCATCTCACACCAGTCAGAATGGCCATCAACAAAAATCTACAAACAATAAATGCTGGGCATTGAGAGGGCGTTGAGAAAAGGGAATCCTCTTGCACTGTTAGTGGGAATGTAAATTGATACAGCCACTATGGAAAACAGTACGGAGGCTTAAAAAACTAAAATTAGAACTACTGTATGACTCAGCATTCCCACTGCTGAGTATATACCTTGAGAAAATTAAATGCTCATTGCAACACTATCATATTCAAGACCTGGAAGCAACCTAAATATCCATTGACAGATGGATGGACAAAGAATATGTGGCACATATGTACAATAGAATATTGTTGTTGCTGTTCAGCCACTTGTCATGTCCAAATCTGTGTGACTCCATGGACTGCAGCATGCCAGACCTTCCTGACCCTCACTATCTCCTGGAGTTTGCCAAGGTCCATGTCCATTGCCTTGGTGGTGCTATCCAACCGTCTCTTCATCTGCCTGCCTCTCCTTTTGCCTTCAATCTTTCCCAGCATCAGGGGCTTTTCCAATGAGTCACCTCTTTGCATCAGGTGGCCAAAGTATTGGAGCTTCTGCTTCAGAATCAGTTCTTCCAATGAAAATTCAGTGTTGGTTTCCTTCACGATTGGCTGGTTTAATCTCCTTGAAGTCCAAGGAACTCTCAAAAGTCTTCTCCAGTGCCACAATTTGAAAGCATCAATTCTTTGGTGCTCAGTCTACTTGATGACCCAAACAATAGAATATTATTAAGCCATAAAAAGGGATGAAATTGGGCTATTTGTAGAACTTTTTCTTATATCACTCACACACAGAGAAAAAGCTAGAACTAGAATAAGGAATTAAATGTCATGACTCAAAATTGTAAAAGTTCTAGAAGAAAACATGGAGGCAAATCTCCTTCTCCTTGGGAATTCTCCTTGGAAATAATTTTTTGGATATGACCTAAATAATATCCACAGCTGGGTATTGTTTTTGCTTTTGCTCCATCCCTTCGTTCTTTCTGGAGTTATTTCTCCACTGATCTCCAGTAGCATATTGGGCACCTACTAACTTGGGGAGTTCCTCTTTCAATATCCTATCATTTTGCCTTTTCATACTGTTCATGGGATTCTCAAGGCAAGAATACTGAAGTGGTTTGCCATTCCCTTCTCCAGTAGACCACATTCTGTCAGACTTCTTCACCATGACCCACCCATCTTGGGTTGCCCCACAGGCATGGCTTAGTTTCACTGAGTTAGACAAGGCTGTTGTCCTAGTGTGATTAGATTGACTAGTTTTCTGTGAGTATGGTTTCAGTGTGTCTGCCCTCTAATGCCCTCTTGCAACACCTACCATATTACCTGGGTTTCTCTTACCTTGGGCATGGGGTATGTCTTCACAGCTGCTCCAGCAAAGCGCAGGCATTGTTCCTTACCTTGGACTAGGGGTATGTCCTCACTGCTGCCCTTTCTGACCTTCAACGTGGGATAGCTCTCCTAAGCCCTCCTGTGCCTGCGCATCCACTGCTCCTTGGACGTGGAGTTGCTCCTCCCGGCCGCCGCCCCTGACCTCGGACTTGGGTAGCTCCTCTCTGCTGTTCCTGCGCTGATGCAGCCTGGAACTCTCGGCTGCTGCCCCTGACCTCGGATGTGTGGTAACTCTTCTTGGCCACCGACCTTCGGGCATAGGGTCCTCCCGGGTTCTGCCCCTGACCTCGGATGTGGGGTAGCTCCTGAAGGCCGTGCTTAGTGCGCGGTCGCAGCCGCCCACGCTTAGTGCACTGGTTGCAGCCAACCATGCTTGTGACTGGTGATAGAAGCAAGGTCTGATGCTGTAAACAGCAATATTGCATAGGAACCTGGAATGTTAGGTCCACGAATCAAGGCAAATTTGAAGTGGTCAAACAAGAGATGGCAAGAGTGAATGTTGACATTCTAGGAGTCAGCGAACTAAAATGGACTGGAATGGGTGAATTTAACTCAGATGACAATTATATCTACTACTGCAGTCAGGAATCCCTCAGAAGAAATGGAGTAGCCATCATGTCAACAAAAGAGTCCGAAATGCAGTACTTGGATGCAATCTCAAAAACGACAGAATGATCTCTGTTCATTTCGAAGGCAAACCATTCAATATCACAGTAATCCAAGCGTATGCCCCAACCAGTAATGCTGAAGAAGCTGAAGTTGAACGGTTCTATGAAGACCTACAAGACCTTTTAGAATTAACACCCAAAAAAGATGTCCTTTTCATTATAGGGGAATGGAATGCAAAAGGAGGAAGTCAAAAAACACCAGAGTAACAGGCAAATTTGGCCTTGGAATACAGAATGAACCAGGGCAAAGACTAATAGAGTTTTGCCAAGAAAATGTAGTGGTCATAGCAAACACCCTCTTCCAACAACACTAAAGAAGAATCTACACATGGACATCACCAGATGGTCAACACTGAAATCATTTTATTATGTTTTTACATCCAAAGATGGAGAAACTCTATACAGTCAACAAAAACAAGACCAGGAGCTGACTGTGGCTCAGATCATGAACTCCTTATTATCAAATTCAGACTTAAATTGAAGACCATTGACCATTCAGGTATGACCTAAATCAAATCCCTTATGATTATACAGTGGAAGTGAGAAATAGATTTAATGGCCTAGATCTGATAGAGTGCCTGATGAATTATGGACTGAGGTTCGTGACATTGTACAGGAGACAGGGATCAAAACCATCCCCATGGAAAAGAAATGCAAAAAAGCAAAATGGTTGTCTGGGGAGGCCTTACAAATAGCTGTGAAAAGAAGAGAAGTGAAAAGCAAAGGAGAAAATGAAAGATATAAGCATCTGAATGTTCCAAAGGCAAGCAAGAAGAGATAAGAAAGCCTTCCTCAGCTATCAGTGCAAAGAAATAGAAAAATCAACAGAGTGGGAAAGACTAGAGATCTCTTCAAGAAAATTAGAGATACCAAGGGAACATTTCATGCAAAGATGGGCTTGATAAAGGACAGAAATGGTATGGACATAACAGAAGCAGAAGATATTAAGAAGAGGTGGCAAGAAAACATAGCAGAACTGTTCCAAAAAGATCTTCACAACCCAGATAAACACGATGGTGTGATCACTGACCTAGAGCCAGATATCCTGGAATGTGAAGTCCAGTGGGCCTTAGAAAGCATCACTACGAACAAAGCTAGTGGAGGTGATGGAATTCCAGTTGAGCTATTTCAAACCCTGAAAGGTGATGCTGTGAAAGTGCTGCACTCAATATGCCAGCAAATTTGGAAAACTCAGCAGTGGCCACAGGACTGGAAAAGGTCAGTTTTCATTACAATCCCAAAGAAAGGCAATGCCAAAGAATGCTCAAACTACCGCACAACTGCACTCATCCAACATGCTAGTAAAGTAATGCTCAAAATTCTCCAAGCCAGGCTTCAGCAATATGTGAACCGAGAACTTCCTGATGTTCAAGCTGGTTTTAGAAAAGGCAGAGGAACCAGAGATCAAATTGCCAACATCCACTGGATCATCAAAAAAGCAAGAGAGTTCCAGAAAAAGCATCTATTTCTGCTTTATTGACCATGCCAAATCCTTTGACTGTGTGGATCATGATAAACTGTGGAAAATACTGAAAGAGATGGGAATACCAGACCACCTGACCTGCCTCTTGAGAAATCTGTATGCAGGTCAGGAAGTAACAGTTAGAACTGGACATGGAACAATAGACTGGTTCCAAATAGGAAAAGGAGTACATCAAGGCTGTATATTGTCACCCTGCTTGTTTAGCTTATATGCAGAGTACATCATGAGAAATGCTGGACTGAAAGGAACACAAGCTGGAATCAAGATTGCCGAGAGGAATATCAATAACCTCAGATATGTAGATGACATCACCCTTATGGCAGAAAGTGAAGAGGAACTAAAAAGCCTCTTGATGAAAGTGAAAGTGGAGAGTGAAAAATTTGGTTTAAAGCTCAAAATTCAGAAAACAAAAACCATGGCACCTGGTCCCATCACTTTATGGGAAATAGATGGGGAAACAATGGAAACAGCATCAGACTTTATTTTGGGGGGCTCCAAAAGTACTGCAGATGGTGACTGCAACCATGAAATTAAAAAATACTTACTCCTTGGAAGGAAAGTTATGACCAACCTAGATAGCATATTCAAAAGCAGAGACATTACTTTGCCAACATAGGTCTGTCTTGTGAAAGCTATGGTTTTTCCTGTGGTCATGTATTGATGTGAGAGTTGGACTGTGAAGAAGGCTGAGCACCGAAGAATTTATGCTTTTGAACTGTGGTATTGGAGAAAACTCTTGAGAGTCCCTTGCACTGCAAGGAGATCCAACCAGTCCATTCTGAAGGAGATCAGCCCTGGGAAGGAATCATGCTAAAGCTGAAACTCCAGTGTTTTGGCCACGTTATACGAAGAGTTGACTCATTGGAAAAGACTCTGATGCTGGGAGGGATTGGGGGCAGGAGGAGAAGGACACGACAGAGGATGAGATGGCTGGATGGCATCACTGACTCGATGGACGTGGGCGTGAGTGAACTCCAGGAGTTGGTGATGGACAGGGAGGCCTGGCGTGCTGCAATTCATGGGGTCACAAAGAGTCGGACATGATTAAGTGACTGAACTGAACTAAATAATATCCAAAAGTAAAATGAAAAGCAGCAAAAGCATAAATTAGTGTTCAGATTATATCAAACTAAAAAACTTCTGCAAGGCAAAGGAAACAATCAACAAAATGAAAAGGCAATTCATGCAATTATAGAAACTATTTGAACACTATGTGTCTAATAAAAGCTTAATATCCAGAATACAAAGGAATTTATAGAACTTAATAGCTAAAGAACAAACAATATAACATAAAAATGGGCAGAAAGAAATGAAAAGATGTACTTCCAGAAAAGACATACAAATTGACAAAAAATAAAATGAAAAGATATTATTGACCATTAATCATCATCAAGAAAATGCAAATCAAAACCAATGAAATATCATCTCATGCCATTTAAAATGACAATTATCAAAAAGACGAGAAGTCAGAAATGCTGGTATAGATATGGAGAGAAGGGAACACATATTCATTGCTGGTGGAAATGGAAATTGGCACAGCCACTACAGAAAACAGTACAAAATTTCCTCAAAACAATTAAAAATAAAATTATCATATAATACAACAATCCCACTTCAAGGTATGTATCCCAAAAATTAAAAATCACTGTCTCAAAGAGGTATCTGCATTCCCATTTTCATTTTAGTGATGTTACATTGGCTAAGACATGGAAACAACCTAAATGTCCATAATTGGATAAATGAATAAAGAATATATGGTGTGTGTGTGTGTGTGTATATATATATGTGTGTGTGTGTGTGTGTGTGTGTATATATACACTCTGGAATACTAATCAGTCATAAACGCAGGAAATCCTTCCATTTGTGATAATGTGGCTGGAACTTGAGGCCATTATGCTAAAGGAAATAAGTCAGACAGATAAAGAAAAATGCTATATGATCAAAAGGTGCAAACTTTCAGTTATAAATTAATAAATTCTAGGAGTCTAAAGTACAGTATAGTGACTATAGGTAACCATACTCTATTGTATACTTGAAAGTTGCTGGGAGAGGACAGTTTTGATGCTCTTGCCATAACAAGAGCAAAATGGTCATTATGTGAGATGAAGAATGTGTTAACCAACTTTACAATGGTAAATATTTAATGATATATAAAATCAAATCATCACATTGTACAACTTAAACACACAATTTTATGGGTTAGTTATATCTCACTATAGCTGGAAGAAAAACTACTCATGTGTGAAAGATATTAGAGTATTTTTTATTAAGGATATAAAATGAATAAAGCTCCTTTCTTGAAAGATTACAAAATTAATTGAGTTAAAAATATGTAGAGACTCAATAAATTTAGAGTTTGGGGCAATATGTACATAATTTCAAGCAGCTTTATAGGTCACAAAAGTGTTTGAAATGTTAAAGAAATATCAAAAACATGAGACAATGTTGAAATAAATGATCCCATTCACCATTGCAATGAAAATAATAAAATACTTAGGAATGTATCTACCTAAAGAAACTAAAGACCAATATATAGAAAACTATAAAACACTGGTGAAAGAAATAAAAGAGGACACTAATAGATGGAGAAATATACCATGTTCATGGATCGGAAGAATCAATATAGTGAATATGAGTATATTACTCAAAGCAATCTATAGATTCAATGCAATCCCTATCAAGCTACCAATGGTATTTTTCACAGAGCTAGAACAAATAATTTCACAATTTGTATGGAAATACAAAAAACCTCAAATAGCCAAAGCAATCTTGAGAAAGAATGGAACTGGAGGAATCAACCTGCCTGACTTCAAGATATACTACGAAGCTGCAGTCATCAAGACGGTATAGTACTGGCACAAAGACAGAAGTATAGATCAATGGAACAAAATAGAAAGCCCAGAGATAAATCCATGCACCTATGGACACCTTACTTTGACAAAGGAGGCAAGAATATACAATGGCTTAAAGACAATCCTTTAACAAGTGGTGCTGTGAAAACTGGTCAACCAATTGTAAAAGAATGAAACTAGAACACTTTCTAACACCATACACAAAAATAAACTCAAAATCAATTAAAGATCTAAACAAACACATGAAAAGATGCTCAACATCACTCATTATCAGAGAAATGCAAATCAAAACCACTATGAGGTACCATTTCACACCAGTCAGAATGGCTGCGATCCAAAAGTCTACAAATAATAAATGCTGGAGAGGGTGTGGAGAAAAGGGAACCCTCTTACACTGTTGGTGGGAATGCAAACTAGTACAGCCACTATGGAGAACAGTGTGGAGATTCTTTAAAAAACTGGAAATAGAACTGCCTTATGACCCAGCAATCCCACTGCTGGGCATACACACCGAGGAAACCAGAATTGAAAGAGACACGTGTACCCCAATGTTCATCGTAGCACTGTTTATAATAGCCAGGACATGGTAGCAACCTAGATGTCCATCAGCAGATGAATGAATAAGAAAGCAGTGGTACATATACATAATGAAGTATTACTCAGCCATTAAAAAGAATACATTTGAATCAGTTCTAATGAGGTGGATGAAACTGGAGCCTATTATACCAAGTAAAGTAAGTCAGAAAGAAAAAACACCAATACAGTATACTAACACATATATATGGAATATAGAATGTTGGTAATGATAATCCTGTATGCGAGACAGCAAAAGAGACACAGATGTATAGAACAGTCTTTTGGACTCTGTGGGAGAGGGAAAGGGTGGGATAATTTGGGAGAATCGCATTGAAACATGTATAATATCATATAAGAAATGAATCACCCATCCAGGTTCGATGCAGGATCCAGGATGCTTGGGGCTGGTGCACTGGGATGACTCAGAGGGATGGTATGGGGAGGGAGGTTGGAGGGAGGTTCAGGATTGGGAACATGTGTACACCTGTGGCGGATTCATGTTGATATATGGCAAAACCAATACAATATTGTAAAGTAATTAGCCTCCATTTAAAATAAATAAATTTAAAGAAAAAGAAAAATGGTCTATGTGTGATGAGGGAAATTTATGACCTCAAAAAGCATATCAGAAAAAAAAAGAAAAGAAAACTTCGTAAAAACACTTCAAGTGACTTTTTAAATTTTGTTTCAATTTTATTATAGAAAAAATCTAATGAGGTGGATGAAACTGGAGCCTATTATACAGAGTGAAGTAAGCCAGAAGGAAAAACACCAATACAGTATACTAACGCATATATATGGAATTTAGAAAGATGGTAACAATAACCCGGTGTACGAGACAGCAAAAGAGACACTGATGTATAGAACAGTCTTATGGACCTGTGGGAGAGGGAGAGGGTGGGAAGATTTGGGAGAATGGCACTGAAACATGTAAAATATCATGTAGGAAACGAGTTGCCAGTCCAGGTTCGATGCACGATGCTGGATGCTTGGGGCTGGTGCACTGGGACAGCCCAGAGAGAGACAGGGGAGGGAGGAGGGAGGAGGGTTCGGGATGGGGAACACATGTATACCTGTGGCGGATTCATTTTGATATTTGGCAAAACTAATACAATTATGTAAAGTTTAAAAATAAAATAAAATTAGAAAAAAAAAAAGATCTAAACGTACCACCAGTAACTATAAAACTCCTAGAGGAGAACATAGGCTAAACACTCTCTGACATAAATTACAGCAGAATCCTCTATGATCCACCTCCCAGAATATTGGAAATAAAAGCAAAAATAAACAAATGGGACCTAATTAAAATTAAAAGCTTCTGAACAACAAAAGAAACTATAAGCAAGGTGAAAAGACAGCCTTCAGAATGGGAGAATAGCAAATGAAGCAACTG
>NW_011494930.1:1172889-1186565 GCF_000754665.1 Bison bison bison
CCAGAAGGAAAAACACCAATACAGTATACTAACGCATATATATGGAATTTAGAAAGATGGTAACAATAACCCTGTGTATGAGACAGCAAAAGAGACACTGATGTATAGAACAGTCTTATGGACTCTGTGGGAGAGGGAGAGGGTGGGAAGATTTGGGAGAATGGCACTGAAACATGTAAAATATCATGTATGAAATGAGATGCCAGTCCAGGTTCGATGCACGATACTAGATGCTTGGGGCTGGTGCACTGGGATGACCCAGAGGGATGGTGTGGGGAGGGAGGAGGGAGGAGAGTTCAGGATGGGGAGTACGTGTATACCTGTGGTGGATTCATTTTGATATTTGGCAAAACTAAAACAATTATGTAAAGTTTAAAAATAAAATAAAATTAAAAATATAAATAAAACCAATAAATCAAAATAGATACAATCAAGGTGATATAATTTCCCTTATTTTTTTGCACATTTGAAAATTAGAGTAAGATAATTGCTCAATAAATTCTATTATTATCTTTATGTGGATATTAGATATGATCTTTTTATTTTTTTTAATATCACAGATTACCCCTAGGCATTATGTCTATATTACCAATTTAGTTTTAGTATTTAATTTTGTCCAATGGAAACTGTCCAATGGGCTTCCCTGATAGCTCAGTTGGTAAAGAATCCTCCTACAATGTGGGAGACCTTGGTTCAATCCCTGGATTGGGAAGATCCTAGGAAAAAGGAAAGGCTACCCACTCCAGTATTCTGGCCTGGAATTCCATGGACACATACAGTTGCAAAAAGTCAGACAGGACTGAGTGACTTTCACTTTCAATGTAAAAGTATCATTTGAAATGCAGGATATATGTTAACAAAAGTAATCATATTCTTCTTTTAGTATAATTTAAGAAAAGCAAATTAATGTGTTTTTATTTTCCAAATAATTATTTAGTTTAAAATGCAACTTTAACAACAGACTATGGAGAGTATAATGAAACTATTAGTAACTTGTCAATGTGGCACTCTAAATAAAATATATATTTAAAACAATAAAAGACCATGTTGTCATTTCCTGTGGATATACCATTATTTGTGAAATATTAAAAGGAAACGATATTAAAACATTTAAATGATGACACTTCTGCAGTTTCACTTAAAATTAAAATCAACAATTAAAAACAGACTAAACCATGATATTGACCCATATGGTAAAATATACTTTATAAAAAATAGGAATATAAGCAATTAATCAAAATGAAAAACTGACATCAAATATTTTCAAAATACTGTAAAACTGAAGGAGAAATCAGTCTAATATGTTTTCCATTAAACATTCAAAATATAAGGATAATCTCATTACTTTTATTAGTAAGTAAAGAGGAATTTGCTTCAAAATAATATTCACAATTTAGGATTAATATTGCTTTTAGTTCAGTTCAATTGCTCAGTCGTGTCCAACTCTTTGCGACCCCATGAACCACAGCATGCCAGGCCTCCCTGTCCATCACCAACTCCCAGAGTCCACCCAAACCATGTCCATTGAGTCGGTGATGCCATCCAACCATCTCATCCTCTGTCATCCCCTTCTCCTCCTGCCCTCAATCTTTCTCAGCATCAGTGTCTTTTCCAATGAGTCAGCTCTCCACATCAGGTGGCCAAAGTATTGGAGTTCCAGCTTCAACATCAGTCCTTCCAATGAACACCCAGGACTGATCTCCTTTATGATGGACTCATTGGATCTCTTTGCAGTCCAAGGGACTCTCAAGAGGTTTCTCCAACACCACAGTTCAAAAGCATCAATTCTTCTGCACTCAGCTTTCTTTACAGTCCAACTCTCATATCCATATACAATTACTTGAAAAACCATAGCCTTGACTAGATGGACCTTTGTTAACAAAGTAAGTCTCTGCTTTTTAATATGCTGTCTAGGTTTGTCATAACTTTCCTTCCAAGGAGTAAGCGTCTTTTAATTTCATGGCTGTAATCACCATCTGCAGTGATTTTAGAGCCTAAAAAAATTAAGTCAGCCTCTGTTTCCACTGTTTCCCCATCTATTTGACATGAAGTGATGGGACCAGATGCCATGATATTGATTTACAAACAGTTATATATTTTGTTATTAAAATACTTTCAGATTTACTTTCCTGAAACTTAGTTTGATCCTATATAAATCTGATATATTTATCTTTCCTATTTTTCATTTTTGATTGGAAATTTTGCTATAAATGAGAAATTAGCATTACTTTTATAGTGATTGATGATCTTATGCATATTTTATCAAATTGATGATGAACATATGCTGAAAATGAGAAAACATCTACATATTTCTATTATCATATTTCCTATTGATTATCATAAGAGACTATAAGAAATCTACATATACATTCAACTATACTACAATTAAGGAAATGCAAAAGAACTTTGATTACTTTTACACCTGCCAAAGCAAGAAATCTAGCATTATATGATTTTAGATTATCATATTAACTAGAATCCAGAGTTTCAAACTGAGGGCATGAAAAGATCTTTTTGGCTGCAAATTTTTCTAAACTCAGTGGTAAAGCTGGATTGATGACTGTTTATAATAGCAATAATCCCTGAAAAATTTGTCATTAGCACAGTTAACAACTAATTTGTTGGAGTGTTAACTGCCCTTGGCTTTGCCTCAAGCTGTTAGCAAACTGGTCATTAACTGGTGGTTACAATTGATTTCTTGGGGCCCTATTTAACAGAAATTTGATTTCAATTCAACACCCAGAGAGACTAATTTTGATTCCGTAAACAAGTCTCTTTTCTTAAGGTTAACCTTGATACAATATTGGTTCCTCTGATATATAAAAATACATATTCCCAAAGTCAATGAACATACGGAACATGTGTGATTACTCTATAGATAATTGTATCACTGTTTGTGTTTTTCAACCCACATCGCTGGACTGAGAGACAATATAAGACAAGAAAAGCAATGAGGAATAAAATGTCTTTTGTCTAATATGTTCATATAATACACATTTCCAAGAGTGTTCCAATGAATGAAATCACAGTATATACTTCAAAGTCTTACTAAGTTAGTCAATCATGTAATGATAACAAAAGCAATGACTAACAATAGTTTAGTATGAAAAATGTCTTCACTATGAATAATAACAGAAAAACTCAATCAGTTATATTATCATAATCATGTTTGATTTCTGAGTGAAAACCTGTATTCATATACTTCTGAAAAATGCTGTTTAGTAGAACACTTAAATAATTTTATCAAGTTAACAAATATTTGTTGAGCATGATGTGTTAGGCATTGTTACTTGCATTTGTATAAAACAAATATTACCTCTTTGGGAAATTTAATTTCTAGTGGGGTAAACAGACAGCAAACATCAAAATCAGATTAAATTATGTATTAGAAAATAGTTATGTATAAAAGGAAACATAGAATAATGAAAGGAGTATCAGAAAATAAAAATGTGGTTGTGTTGGAGTTCAAGATTGAACATAGGGTTGTTAGGATAGGCTTCAAAAAGAAAAAGTTTCAACAAAGACTTGAAAAACATCAGAAAATTAGCCAAGTAAATACTAAACAAAAGTATTAGTCACTCAGTTGTGTCTGACTCTTAGCAACCCTTGGACTGTAGCCCACCAGGCTCCTCTGTTCATGAAATTCTCCAGGAAAGAATGCTAAGAGTGTGTAGCCCATTCCCTTATCCACCACCGAGGGGTTAAATCCAGGTCTCCTGCCTTTAGAGGTAAAGGTAGACTCTTTACCATGTGAGCCACCAGGGATCCTCAAATATTAGGCAAAGTACAATCCATATAGAAGAAATAGCTAGAGAAAAGTTCTTAATTTTTAATATGGTAAAATATATATGAAATTAAATTTACCATATGCACCATTTTGAAATGTACAATTCAGAGGCATTAAGTACATACAGTTTTATGTATCCATCACCACTTTCTAATTTCAAAATGTTTTCCTTAACCTAAACAGAAACTCTATAACCATTAGCCAATAATTTCCAGTTACTCCTATTTCAGACTTCCTTGGTGGCTCAGACAGTAAAGCCTCTGCCTGCAATGCGGGAGACCCAGTTCGATCCCTGGGTTGGGAAGATCCCCTGGAGAAGGAAATGGCAACTCACTCCAGTACCCTTTCCTGAAAAATCTCATGGACAGAGGAATGTCGTAGGCCACAGTCCTTGGGGTCTCAAAGAGTCAGACATGATTGAGCAACTTCACTTCACTCCACTCCACTCCTATTTTAAAATCTTGAAAGCTCAGTTGTTTTTTCTGTCTTTATGGATTTTCCCCTTCCATATTCTTTATGAAGCTCTCTGTGGAATTATGCATAACACTTACCTTTTTGTATAGCATGTTTTCAAAGTTCATCTATGTTATCAGATCAGATCAGATCAGATCAGTCACTCAGTCGTGTCCGACTCTTTGCGACCCCATGAATCACAGCAGGCCAGGCTTCCCTGTCCATCATCAACCCCCGGAGTTCACTGAGACTCACGTCCATCGGGTCAGTGATGCCATCCAGCCATCTCATCTTCTATTGTCCCCTTCTCCTCTTGCCCCCAATTCCTTCCAGCATCAGAGTCTTTTCCAATGAGTCAACTCATCGCATGAGGTGGCCAAAGTACTGGAGTTTCAGCTTTAGCATCATTCCTTCCAAAGAACACCCAGGGCTGATCTCCTTCAGAATGGACTGGTTGGATCTCCTTGCAGTCCAAGGGACTCTCAAGAGTCTTCTCCAACACCACAGTTCAAAAGCATCAATTCTTCAGCGCTCAGCCTTCTTCACAGTCCAACTCTCACATCCATACATGAACACCGGAAAAACCATAGCCTTGACTAGATGAACCTTTGTTGGCAAAGTAATGTCTCTGCTTTTGAATATGTTATCTAGGTTGGTCAGAACTTTCCTTCCAAGGAGTAAGCGTCTTTTAATTTCATGGCTGCAGTCACCATGTGTAGTGATTTTGGAGCCCAGAAAAATAAAGTCTGACACTGCTTCCACTGTTTCCCCATCTATTTCCCATGAAGTGATGGGACTGGATGCCATGATCTTAGTTTTCTGAATGTTGAGCTTTAAGCCAACTTTTTCACTCTCCACTTTCACTTTCATCAAGAGACTTTTTAGTTCCTCTTCCCTTTCTGCCAAAAGGGTGGTGTCATCTGCATATCTGTTATAGCATATATTAGATATCTATTCTATTTTAAGGCTGAAGAATATTACATTGCTTATCTATTTATCTGTTAATGGACAGTTGGATTGTTTTCATCCTCTGGTTATTGTGGATAATGCTGGCGTGAAAGTCAGTCCCTGTTCTCAATTCTTTTTGCATGTATATATATATATATATATCACTGTCTCCCATATTATGTTAAATTGTTTAACTATATTTAATTTTTGGAGGAACCACATAATTATTTTCCACAATGGTCCCATGACTTTTGTTCTTTTCCTGTTTTTAAATTTAGTGATAGCCATCATAATGGATGTGAAGTGGCAGCTCATTGTGATTATGACTTGCATTTTTCTAATGACTCATCATGTTTCGCATCTTTTCATATGCTTAGTGGTCATTTATCTTATTGGGAGAAATGTCTGTTCTATACCATTGACACATACTCTACTATCACATGATCTTGATTATGCTAGTTTTGTAGCTAGCTTTGAGTCAGAAAATGTAAATGTTTCAACTTTAACTATCTATATACACAGAGAGTTGCCACTTGTGGTCCCTTGAGATTCCATATGGCTGTGAACTAAATGTTTATGTCTTCTCCAAATTCATATGGTGATTCTCTAATTCTCAATATTGTGGAAATCAGAAAGTAATTTTGGCTAGGTTAGGTCATGAGGGTTGGGCCCTCAGGATGGGATTAATGGTTTTATATATAAAAAAAGGAAGAGACTTGATATCTCTGTCTGTCTGTCTCTCTCTCTCTGATTGCATATACCAAGGAAAGCCAAGTCAGGACATGATCTAGAAGAAGGTTCTTATCAAGAATTTGATTTTGCTGGCATTCTGAGTTCTTGCTTCCAGACAGACTCCAGGATGTGAAAAATAAATGTTTGCTGTTAAAACTACCAGTATATGATATTATGTTATAGCAGTCTATACTGACTAAACTGCCTATAAATTTTGATATAATTTTTCTCTATTTGAAAAAAATTTGTAATTGAGATTTTGATGAGAATTTAATTGAATTTGTAGATCCCAATGGGTAATATAAGTCTTTCAATGCATCAAACTGGTATTTCTTTTCATTTATTTATGTATTTAATTTTTCAGCAATAGTTTATCATTTTTAATGTAAGTTTTTGCTTCTTTGGTTAATTTTATTTCTAAGTAAATCTTCTTTTTCAATGCCATTGCAAAACAAATGTTCTCTTACTTTTCATTTTGAATTGTTCATTAGTAGTGTACACAAATATAATTGATTTTGGAAATTTAATTTTGACTTCTGCAACTTTGCTCAATTAGTTTCTTGACTTTAACAGTTTGTGTATGTGTATGTATGTATATGTGAGGTTTTTTTTTTTTTTTTAAGGATTTCTACATATAAGTGATGCCAGAAATCAGATCTACATATCAGTGATGCCATCAAAACATCTCATCCTCTGTCCCCCACTTCTACTCCTGCCCTCAATCTTTTTTAGCATCAGAGTCTTTTCCAATGAATCAGCTTTTTGCATCAGGTGGCCAAAGTCTTGGGACTTTAACTTTGGCATCTGTATTTCCAATGAATGTTCAGGGAGAGTATATATAATTTTAATATATGAGTTGGTTACATTTGCTCTTTGTTATTGAGGATTTCTACATCTATATTCACAAGGATTATTTCCTACAATTTTCTTTTCTTTTAGTGTTTTTTGTGTCAGGGAGATGCTGGCTTTATATAATGGATAAGTGTTCTTTTTTCGTGCATTATTCAGAAGAGTTTGAGAAGAATTATATTCTTTATAAACATTTGGTAGAATTCATTGGTGAAGCAACTTAGTCCAGAACTTTTCTTTGTTCAAAGGTGTTTTATTACTGATTCAACCTCTTGTATATGATGAATCATTTCTTTCTTATTGACTTCATTTTTTTTTTCCCTTTGACTTTAGGTTTCAAAAATCTTACTGTTTCTCAGTGTGCATTTTTTCAGGTTTATATTGGTCGTAGTTTAGGGGGTTGCTTATTTAGTTTCTTGAGTGTGTGTATATGCTCTTTTCATTAAATTATATAAATTTTCAGCCATTATTTCTTCAAATATTTTTCCTTATCTTTTTCGCTCTCTCTCCATCTAGGATTCATATTTCATTTCTTCCAGGTCTTCAGACTTGACCATTTCAATTACCCATTCTTCAAATTTGCTGACTTTTTTTTTTTGCCTGCTCAGATCTGCTGCTGATCCATGTAATGACATATTTCATTTCAGTTATTTTGTTTTTATTTCAATTATTGGACATTATTGTGAATCTAAAACTTCTTTTTAGTTACTTATCATTTATATATTTTATTTTATTTATATATTTATATATTATTTTATACATATTATATTATTTATTTATATATCTTTTATTTACATATTTTTCATACGTAAGTTTCCTGATTTCCTTTACATCTTTGCTTATGGTTTCCTTTAGATCATTGAGTATATGTTGTTTTAATGTCTTTTACTAGCATTTCAAAAGTCTAGGTTTCCTTCAGAATGTTTTATTATTATGTCCCCACCCCAATGAATGGTCTATATTTTCCTGTCTTTTTTTGTGTGTGTAGGATTTGTGTTTTTGTGTTTTCTGTTCTTGCTGTTACTGACAATTGGACATCCCAAGTATTATAATGCAGTCACTTTGGAAATCTGATTCTCCGACTCTTCAGAAATTTCTGATTTCTGCTTGCTGAGACATGGAACTGTCTGCTCTAGACCTTTGCAAACTATTTTTGCAAAGTGGGCATTCCTTCTGTGCAGTTACTGAACCTTCTGTTCTGTTATCTCTGAAGTCTGCTACTGATTTAATTACTGAGTTAATTAAAGTTTTCTTATTTTAAATATTTGTCTCCAAAAGGAAAAATATATACTAGTTGTTTAGAGGCTTTTGAGGGATGTCTCTGATGAAAACTACTGTGGCTAAAGGGTTGAAACCAAGGCAAGCATTTATGTGGGTCCCTAAGTGTATTGCCATACCTACCAAGCTGCATAACATCACTTTTTTTTTTTTTTTTATAGAATAAGGACTGCACTGCCCACCTTGATACCAACTAGCTGCACCCACAGTTCAGAAAAGCCTTAACACCAGCTTTTGCCAGGGCTGAGGAATGGATATGGGGACCTGTTCATAATTACACCGCTCTTTATTTAGAATAACACTTCTCCCTTCATTCAGACTCCCATAGTTGCCTTAGGTGTCCAATTAAGTATTAGAGTTATAAATTATTTTATTCAAATATTTCTACCCAACTCATTTGCTGTTTTGGTGATGGAGCTAACACCTAGAACTTTCAACTCTGCTCTTATGTATATCACTCCAGAGAGTTTAAAAAGTAAATAAATAACATGCACATGTTAGAGAACAATTATTTATGAGTCAATAATGTTTCTTTGCATCTATTAAGCAAGGCATTTTATTATGAATTATCTTTACAAGGTTTTTTGTATGGCAAACACCCTTGGAACATAGAAATTTTGAGATTTGTCATGCAGTAAAATAATGTTAACGTCTCCCTCATCAGGGAGAGCATGAAAATGACAGCTTATTCATAGCCCATTTTTTAAAAACAAAAATAGAATTTTGTAAGTTTGGCATTTCTCTCTTATAGAAGACCCATTGCATGTGTAAGCATCATCTGATTTCTGTCATGCTGCCCTGCTGGAATTGGGGCCTGGGGAATTTGTTAAGAAAATGTGATATTCTAGCTGTAATAAACTGCTCTTTGTTTCTGACACAAGTCTTTGTATCTTCAATCAGCTTCTACAGGACAGTAGCAGGTTAGCTTGTTAGCTTGCCCATAGAATAAAACTCAGACACTTCAAAGTCCTTGAATATATAGTATGCTTGAGGAATAGCAAGGAGTTCAGTGTGATTTAGCAGGGTAAAAACTGGTGATAGAGTATTAGGAGATGATGCCAGAGCCAGAGAGGAAGGAATTGGAAAGATGGAGAGAATATTGTGCAGGGTTTTGTAAGCTACTGTAAGGAAAAATATACCTACAGTGAGAGGAGTGAGAAGCCATTGGGTTTTAGGAAACATATGACATGATGTGACTAAAGTTATAAGAAGATCATTCTGGCTGCTGTGGTTTTTCAGGTTACTGGGTATATTTGGTATACAGGATGATGGATAATGATAGGCTAGTGGATATAAGAAAAACGGTGTTGTCAAAGCACCTGCAATTGCCATCAACAGGGAAATCTGCAAGTGGAAAAGTTTTTGGTATTAAAATCAAGAATTCAGTTTTGATACAAGATATAGTGTTTGAGACGTTTATGAATCATGAAAATCAAAATGTTAAATAGAAAATTAAATATGCTTATAGGCTAGAGATAGACATTTAGTAATAAACATATCAGTAGTATTTTAACAATTAGACGTAAAAGTCATTAAACTATGTGTGTGTAAATGTTTATATTTCTGTTTCATTGAGCTTAGAATTCTAGCCTGGAAAGATTGTATTCTGGCTCCACTTTGTGTGAGTTTTGTGAGTTGTCAATCTTCAACTAGATTTTTACTCTGTGAAAGATGGCCTGTGTTATACTAAAGCTGATTTTTAAGATTAGCTTTTTGCCTTGATTTATTAGAAGTTTTACACACTGTGTCTGTCTATATATTGAATGTTTTATTATTTATTATGCTTGAGATATGCAAATCTTGAATCTATGGGTCATCTTTAATGAACATTTTCTTAATTGTAATCTCTTCAAATACTATTTCTGTTCTATTCTCAACTTTTGCTTTAGATCTTCAATTACATATATATTAGACAATCTAACTGTGTTCTATATCTCAACATATATTAATTATTTTCAATTTTCTCTCTTTCTGTAATCCAGTCTAAATATTTTCTTACGATTTGTAGCCATACACACTTTTATACATCCAATAATGCAGTTTCCTTTTGTTCTACTGGTTTTTCTATAAGTTGTCTTGTTTCCTTTTTTTAAATTTATTTATTTTAATTGGAGGCTAATTACTTTACAATATTTTAGTGGTTTTTGCCATACATTGACATGAATCAGCCATGGGTGTACACGTGTTCCCCATCCTGAACCAATAAGTTGTCCCCACCTCCCTCCAAATAAGTTGTCTTGTTTCCTAATGTGCCTATGTTTGTGTCTATTTGGAAAACTTTTTAGAAATATTGTGAAAACTAGGATGATATCTTTCCCCAAGGAAAATTTGTTTCTTTCTTTCAAGATAACCAAGGGCATAATCACCCCAGTATCATCTTTAAACCAATATCAAGAATTAATATGATTTTAAAATTCACTACAGCCTCTGTATTACCTGCATTATTCTTTTTCATATTAACAAAAATTGTGTCTCAATTTATTGTTGAAGGCGTTCACTAGGCATTCCTCTTTAGCAAGACTTAGAAATAAATTTTCCCCTTCCCCTGTAAGGGTATCAAAAGCTCCATTCCACCTCTGACTTTCAGCCAACATCTTCGGAAATAACTGTCTCAGGAGAAAAGCATCTCTGCGACCAGGCTCACCTCTTAGATTTTGCTCCTTTCTATCATTTTTGGTAAATTCTTTGAAATCTTCTTACCTCTCTAATGCATTCAATTATTCAGAAGATCAGTATTGCTGTTATCAAGCAGTAGTACTCTGAGTTGATTTATTGTAAACTACTCATTCACCACTACCAAAGAAAGAACTACCTCTATTAGTTTATAATTAAATCTGTGGTTCCATAATTAGTCAAAAAGTTAACCTAAGTGTATATAACAATGGCTCATGTCAATGTATTGTCCTAAATACCTAGGTCAGTGTTAAATAATAATATTTGTTGTTGCTGTTCAGTCACTAAAACATATCTGACTATTTGCAATGACATAAACTGTAGCTCATCAAGCTCCTCTGTCCATGGAGTTCTCCAGGCAAAAATGCTGGAGTATGTTGCCAATTCCTTCACTAAAATAATAACATTAGGTTGGTGCAAAAATAATTACAGTTTTACATTGTTGAATTTTGATATTGGAATACGTTCTTAAATAAATACTGATATGTTATACATCACTGTATTGAGCCTTTCATACTTTATGTTTCTTTGATAACAACTTATTACTTGCTATTTGTTTATATTTATTTTGGGATAGGAAAATGGTGTTAGGCAAAAAGCAAATTCAGCCCATTTTCTATAGGAGTTCAAAATGGGTCATAAAGCAGTGGCAACAACTTGCAACATCAAAAACACATTTGGTCCAGAAACTGCTAAAAATCATACAGTGTGGTGGTGGTTCAAGAAGTTTTGCAAAGGTGACGAGAGCCTTGAAGGTGAGGATTGTAGTGGCTAACCATCAGAAGTTGACAATGACCAATGGAAAGCAATCATTGAAGCTGATTGTCTTACAACTATCTGAGAAATTGCTAAAGAACTCAATGTTGTTGATTTTATGGTCATTCAGCATTTAAAGCACACTGGCAAGATGAAAAGTTAAATAAGTAGGTGTCTCATCAGCTGATCAGAAAACAAACAAGCAAACAAAATAATTTTTTTTTTTTTTAAGTGTTGTCTGCTCTTATTCTCAGTCAGTCAGTTTAGTTGATCGGTCATGTCTGACTCTTTGTGACCCCATGGATTACAGCATGCCAGGACTCCTTGTCTGCCACCAACGCCCAGGGTTTACTCCAACTCATGTCTGGTGAGTCGGTGATAACATCCAACAATCTCATCCTATGTGATCCCCTTCTCAGCCTGCCTTAAATCTTTCCCAGCATAATGGTCTTTTCAAATGAGTCAGTTCTTCATATCAGGTGGCCAAAGTATTGAAGTTTCAGCTTCAGCATCAGTCTTTCCAAAGGATAACCAGGACTAATTTGCTTGCCATCCAAGGGACTCTCAAGAGTCTCCTCCAACTCCACAGTTCAAAAGTATTAATTCTTGAGCTTTAAGTTTTCTTTATAGTCAAACTCTTATATCCATATATGACCACTGGAACAACCATAGTTTTCACTAGATGGACCTGTTTGGTAAAGTAATGTCTCTGCTTTTTAATATACTATCTAAGTTGGTCATAACTTTTCTTCCAGGAGCAAGTGTCTTAATTTCAAGGCTGCAGTCACCATCTACAGTGTTTTTGGAGCCCAAGAAACTAAAGTCTCTCACTGTTTGCATAGTTTCCCCACCTATTTGCCATGAAGTGATGGGACTGGATGCCATCATTTTAGTTTTATGAATGTTGAGTTTTAAGCCAACTCTTTCACTGTCCTCTTTAACTTTCATCAAGAGGATCTTTAGTTTTGTTTCACTTTCTGCCATAAGGGTTGTGTCATTCACATATCTAAAGTTATTGGTATTTCTCCCAGTAATCTTCATCCCAGTCATGCTTCATCCCATCCAGCATTTTGCATGATTTACTCTGTATATACTCTATATGGGAGACAGTGATCAAGACCATCCCTAAGAAAAAGAAATGGAAAAAGGCAAAATGTTTGTTTGACAAGGACTTATAATGAAATGAAGAGAAGTGAAAGTCAAAGGAGAAAAGGAAAGATATACCCATTTGAATGCAGAATTCCAAATAGCAAGGAGAGATAAGAAAGCCTTCCTCAGTGATCACTGCAAAGAAATAGAGAACAATAGACTAGAGATCTCTTCAAGAAAATTAGAGATACCAAGGGAATATTTCATGCAAAGATGGCACATTAAAGGACATAAATGGTATGGACCAACAGAAGTAGAAGATATTAAGAAAAGATGGCAAGAATATACAGAAGAACTATACAAAAAAGACCTTCATGACCAAATAACCACTATGGTGTGATCACTCACCTAGAGCAAGATATCCTGGAATGTGAAGTCAGGAGGACCTTAGAGAGCATCACTACGAACAAAGCTAGTGGAGATGAAGGAATTCCAGTTGAGCTGTTTCAAATCCTAAAAGATGATGCTATGAAAGTGCTGCACTCAATATGCCAGCAAATTTGGAAAACTCAGCAGTAGCCACAGGACTGGAAAAGGTCAGTTTTCATTCCAGTCCTTAAGAAAGGTAATGCAAAAAAACGTTCATACTACCACACAATTGCACTCATCTCACAAGCTAGCAAAGTAATGCTCAAAAATCTCTAAGCCAGGCTTCAAGAGTATGTGAAATGTGAACATCCAGATGTTTAAGCTGAATTAAGAAAAGGCATAGGAACCAAAGATCAAATTCCAGCATTTGCTGGATCATTGAATAAGTAAGACAGTTTCAGAAAAACACCTACTTTTCTTGGTTGACTATACCAAAACCTTTGACTGTGTGGGTCACAATAAACTGTGGAAAATTCTGAAAGAGATGGGAATACCAGACCACCTGACGTGCCGCCTGAGAAATCTGTATACAGGTCAAGAAACAACAGTTAGAACTGGACAGGTAACAGTTCTTTTGCATTGCTTTTCTTAGGGATTTGAATGAAAACTGACCTTTTCCAGTCCCGTGGCACTACTGAGTTTTCCAAATTTGCTGGCATATTGAGTATAGCACTTTCACAGC
>NW_011494930.1:1187064-1188121 GCF_000754665.1 Bison bison bison
ATTTGCAGATGACATGATCCTCTACATAGAAAACCCTAAAGACTCCACCAGAAAATTACTAGAACTAATCAATGAAAATAGTAAAGTTGCAAGATATAAAATTAACACACAGAAATCCCTTGCATTCTTATACACTAATAATGAGAAAATAGAAAGAAAACTTAAGGAAACAGTTCCATTCACCATTGCAACGAAAAGAATAAAATGCTTAGGAATATATCTACCTAAAGAAACTAAAGACCTATATATAGAAAACAATAAAACACTGGGGAAAGAAATGAAAGAGAACACTAATAGATGGAGAAATATACCATGTTCATGGATTGGAAGAATCAATATAGTGAAAATGAGTATATTACCCAAAGCAATTTATAGATTCAATGCAATCCCTATCAAGCTACCAACAGTATTCTTCACAGAGCTAGAACAAATAATTTCACAATTTGTACGGAAATACAAAAAACCTCGAATAGCCAATGCAATCCTGAGAAAGAAAAAATGGAACTGGAGGAATCAACCTGCCTGACTTCAGGCTTTACTACAAAGCCACAGTCATCAAGACAGTATGGTACTGGCACAAAGACAGAAATAGATCAAAGGAACAAAATAGAAAGCCCAGAGATAAATCCGCGCACATATGGACACCTTATCTTTGACAAAGGAGGCAAGAATATACAATGGATTAAAGACAATCTCTTTAACAAGTGGTGCTGGGAAAACTGGTCAACCACTTGTAAAGAATGAAACTAGAACACTTTCTAACACCATACACAAAAATAAACTCAAAATGGATTAAAGATCTCAACGTTCCACCAGAAACTATAAAACTCCTAGAGGAGAACATAGGCAAAACACTCTCTGACATAAATCACAGCAGGATGCTCTATGACCCACTTCCCAAAATATTGGAAATAAAAGCAAAAATAAACAAATGGGACCTAATTAAACTTAAAAGCTTCTGCACACAACAAAGGAAACTATAAGCAAGGTGAAAAGACAGCCTTCAGAATGGAGAAAATAATAGCAAATGAAGCAACTGACAAACAACTAATCTCAA
>NW_011494930.1:1188221-1189164 GCF_000754665.1 Bison bison bison
AACTAGAAAAGGAAGAAATGAAGAACCCCAGGGTTAGTAGAAGGAAAGAAATCTTAAAAATTAGGGCAGAAATAAATGCAAAAGAAACAAAAGAGACCATAGCAAAAATCAACAAAGCCAAAAGCTGGTTCTTTGAAAGGATAAATAAAATTGACAAACCATTAGCCAGACTCATCAAGAAACAAAGGGAGAAACATCAAATCAATAAAATTAGAAATAAAGATGGAGAGATCACAACATACAACACAGAAATACAAAGGATCATAAGAGACTACTATCAACAAGTATATGCCAATAAAATGGACAACATAGAAGAAATGGACAAATTTTTATAAAAGTACAACTTTCCAAAACTGAACCAGGAGGAAATAGAAAAATCTTAAAAGACCCATCACAAGCATGGAAATTGAAACTGTAATCAGAAATCTCCCAGCAAACAAAAGCCCAGATCCAGACGGCTTCACAGCTGAATTCTACCAAAAATTTAGAGAAGAGCTAACACCTATCCTGCTCAAACTCTTCTGGAAAATTGCAGAGGAAGGTAAACTTCCAAACTTATTCTATGAGGCCACCATCACCCTAATACCAAAACCTGACAAAGATGCCATTAAAAAAGAAAACTACCGGCCAATATCACTGATGAACATAGATGCAAAAATTCTTAACAAAATTCTAGCAATCAGAACCCAACAACACATTAAAAAGATCATACAGTGGGCTTTATCTCAGGGATGCAAGGATTCTTCAATATCCACAAATCAATCAATGTAATACACCACATTAACAAATTGAAAAATAAAAACCTTATGACTATCTCAATAGATGCAGAGAAAGCCTTTGACAAAATTCAACATCCATTTATGATAAAAACTCTCCAGAAAGCAGGAATAGAAGGAATATACCTCAACATAATAAAAGCTATATATATATGTATGACAAACCC
>NW_011494930.1:1189759-1203916 GCF_000754665.1 Bison bison bison
AACCCCTCTTACACTGTTGGTGGGAATGCAAACCAGTCCAGCCACTATGGAGAACATTGTGCAGATTCTTTAAAAAACTGGAAATAGAACTGCCTTATGACCCAGCAATCCCACTGCTGGGAATACACATTGAGGAAACCAAAATTGAAAGAGACACGTGTACCCCAATGTTCATCGCAGCACTGTTTATAATAGCCAGGACATGGAAGCAACCTAGATGTCCATCAGCAGATGAATGGATAAGAAAGCTGTGGTACATATACACAATGGAGTATTACTCAGCCATTAAAAAGAATACATTTGAATCAGTTCTAATGAGGTGGATGAAACTGGAGCCTATTACACAGAGTGAAGTAAGCCAGAAAGAAAAACACCAATACAGTATATTAACGCATATATATGGAATCTAGAAAGATGGTAACAATAACCCTGTATATGAGACAGCAAAAGAGACACTGATGTATAGAACAGTCTTTTGGACTCTGTGGGAGAGGGAGAGGGTGGGACGATTTGGGAGAATGGCATTGAAACATGTATAATATCATATATGAAACAAGTCGCCCATCCAGGTTCGTTGCACGATGCTGGATGCTTGGGGCTGGTGCACTGGGACGACCCAGAGGGATGGTATGGGGAGGGAGGAAGGTTCAGGATGGGGAACACATGTATACCTGTGGTGGTTTCATTTTGATATATTGCAAAACCAACACAATATTGTAAAGTTAAAAAATAAAATAAAATATTTAAATATAAAAAAAAAATTGCAGCTAGTGCTGACAAGGTAAATGTTAGAGATATTATATTTGCAACTAAAATAAGAAAAAAAAGAAAAATAGTACTTATTCCTCTCCATGTTATTATTATTATTTTTCTGGTAATGGCAACAGTTAATGCTATTCTATGTATTTTATATATATATCTAAAGAAGAAATTATGAAGAAAGTATGAAGAAATTATACTCCTGATTTCACACTAATATGTGTATATCTATTTAAGTAACTTTTAACTCACTATTTTTGACTTACATAAGTAACCTACTACTCAGACAAACTCAAGCCCTAAACTTTAGAAAGCATACATTTTAAACTGTGATGCTGTGATCAGAGAAAACTGCATCTTAATTATAGAAGCACTTTCCTGGCATGTAAAATGTGAAGAGGCAATATCCTATCTTCTCTGTCCTTCAAGTTAAAGACATTTTCTGTGATCATAATTTAAAAGCAGCATACAAATTCATGATACTTGATTATTTAATTTGATTAGTTTTATATGATAGTATGCCTATTCTTTTGGATAGTAAAGCTATATAACTTCTTTTACTTTTTGCCTGAGGCAAAGTGCTAATATTTGATTTATCTTCTATACTTGTCTTTCCTTTAGCAATATGAACTTTTTCTCAGACAAGTGCAATGCTGTGTGTGACCCCACAGGGAAACTGCTTTCTTTTTTAGAAATGTGTACAAAGTACTTAATAAGTCATGTCATTCCATGATTTACTGTATATTATATTTTCAGTGACTACAGTTAACTTCCTTGGTCTCTAGATGACAACATTTTAACAAAAACAAGACATTTTCAACAAAATGTCAGAACCAAAGTGATCAAAGTGCTGTGGGAGCAGTTTGGCAACAGTTTGAGCTTTGAATTTCCTATTCACTTTCCAAAACATTCACTTAAAAAGCATTTATTGAAGCTGAACTGCCTTTATCAGCCTGATCAGAGCTCCATAAAGAGCATGCATGATTCAATTGCCTTCCCAAGCCTTAAAAAAATATAACTTTGATATATACCTCACAAGTGCAGCACAATAGTTTTCATGCTCACGTTTGTTAAGATTTAGTGCAGCCATTAAAGAACAGAAGGGCTCTTTGGTGGCAATCCTCAGACATACCAAATATCCCAAAGCAAAACCTTCTACAAATCAGAGATTAAGGTACTGACAAAAATTTCCACTTGATTGCAGTTTTCCCCTTTAAACCTTATATCAGGAGTGACTATCTTTTCGATCAAGTCTCTCGGGGAGGTGAATAGATAGGTTTTTTCCTCTTGGAGGAAAATATCAACTGAAAGATAAAAAGTGACATTTTATGTGCCTTGTCCAGGAGTCAGTCGATTTATTTAAAAAACGGTGTGTGAGCCTGACCTATACATGAAGTTTGTGGCATGTCTCTTGTCAAGTATTGATCACTTAAGACTTTACTGTTTGCCCACTGCAATGTAGCTAATAATCTCTTTTTATTTAGTTTGTGTCTTTGAATTCTTATCATGGCTTTAGTGATTTCTCTGGGACCTATTAGATCTTGCTTTTGCTGTGCAAATGGCTATGGAAATTAAGCTTGCTGAAGCACTTTTCCTGGGCAAACACTCTTTGTTTTCCATCAGTTCATGTGTCAAGTGGTTTGCATGCAGATAGGGTCCATTTGGAAGCAGCGGGCACCATCAATCTTCATGACTTTGCTATACACACCATTTCACCTCAACCTGTTTCAATGGGAGATTGTAAAGGATGGCTGAGCAATCAAGCTATTCCCCTTGACTGACATCAGGTATTTCTATCTAACTCACCTTAACACTTTGCGGTCAATGCTGAGTGCAAAAAAAAAAAAAAAAAAAGGCTCTAGGTGATGTGGTCAAATGTCTTCCACATTTTGACATAATTGCCAATTCAGTTGGCTTTCAAAATTGTAGTTTTTAACTTATTTCCACTAATCAGAAGCAAAACTGATTTTTCTTTATTTGTATCCTCTACTCTCAGAGTTGGCCAAAATTTTGTGAATGATTAGAACAATTGCTTTATTTCCTGAATGACTTCACTGAGTTACCTGTCATGAATCCAAAAAATAAACCATACATGTAAAAATATTACAATGTTTAACTTGATTGTATTCCAACATGATGGATAATAAATGAATTAAGCATCTTTCCTTTCAAGGCAGTGGTTGATATAATTGAGGAAATTATAATAATAATTAAAAAGTCTCATGGAAAATATTCTTGTGTATGTGTCTGAGCTTTGTCATGTCTGTTTTCCTATATTCCCATATACACATAAAAGGTAATGTGCTATTCTATCATATATTGAGTCTAATGAATTGATCAATTGTATTCAGGGTTGTACATTACTATTTAGTATATCTGTTATCCCAATTCATAGCTCAAAAAGTAACTCACAAAAGCTAAAATTATATTAGTTATATAATAGCCACAGTTTTTCATTTTTTAATTGAAATTATATTAGCATCAAAATGTATTTTGAAGGAACTCCTTTAGATAGCAGAGTGAGAAAGCAGTATGTATATATATATATATGTGTATATATATATATATATATAAATTTGGAAATCACATCCAATAATCATTTATATTTTCTTACAAAGTTACAGTGTAAATAACAGACCTGATAAACTTGAATGGAAATAATGAAGGAATAAGGTAAAATTTTAAATGCTGCACCTAGATTTATTCTAATGAGTAGTGAAAGAGAAAGATACAATTTTTCCCCAATTAATACAGAATCCCTTAGTACTCTATAAATTCTTCCAATGTTTGGTTTATAAGTAAATATACGTTAAATATTCCATGAAACTCTCTACAGAACTCAACTTTTTTCTTAAATTAAGGTACAGTTGATATGTCATATTACATTAGTTTCAGGTGTACAACATAGTGATACAAAATTTTTATAGATCCCACACACACATACTGCATTTATAGTTATTATAAAATAATGTGTATATTCTCTCTTTACAAGTAAAAATATATTGAAGACTCCATGAAGAAATCTTACTCAATTTTGAACTAGTGACAAAGTTAGAATTGTGAAAAACTATATGCGAGTATGTGTATGTTTATGCAAATATACAATTCATGATTCTTATTTATTGAAAACAAGAGTTATGAACTAGACTCTTTTAAATAAAATATCTTAAATAATATATAATTTGCATAAAAAATAGTTTATGGTGTCAAAATTTAAATACTCTCAGAATATATATACCTATTTTTATAGTGTGCATTATATTTTAGTCTATTGTTTCTGAATAGTTAGCTTCTTAATCAAGTAATATAAATTAATAAATATTACTATGAGTAGTAAAATGCATAAATACAATTTTTTGCAATTTTACTTATCCTTTGTATCTTCCCTTATTGATGACTGGACGTCTAAAACTATATCTGTTATTAATCCCTTTCTTCAAAGACTGCTTTTCCTCTTCATTTCACATTCTCAATTCTATCATGCAGTAGCAAAAAAAATAATAGTCATATCCTTAAGTAAATTCTGGACATATTTTATTCATCTAGAAATAGGCAGTAGGCTAAATCTGAAAATATAATTTATTTTCTGGAACTTTGTCAAAAGGTAAATAATTAAATAAAGTTCATTTTTGGGTGAGAATTAATTTTTGCTATGTTTAAAATACTTGCAGCTCTATCTGGCATATAGTAAGACTCTGATGCTGAGAAAAATTGAGAACAAGAGGAGAAGGTGGTGACAGAGGATTAAATAGTTGGATAATATCATAGACTCAATGGACATGAGTATGAGCAAACTCAAGAAGATAGCAAAGGACCGAAAAGCCTGGTGTGCTGCAGTCAATGGGTTAGCAAAGAGCTGGACACAACACAGTCACTTAGAAAAAACAACAAATGCTCAATAAATAAAAGTTATGACCATGACTATTATGATTATTCTAGAAATAACACACAAAAAAGATGTCCTTTTCATTATAGGGGACTGAAATGCAAAACTAGGAAGTCAAGAAACATCTGGAGTAACAGGCAAATTTGGCCTTGGAGTACAGAATGAAGCAGGCCAAAGGTTAATAGAATTTTGCCAACAAACACCCTTTTCCAACAACACAAGAGAAGACTCTACACATGCACATCACCAGATGGTAAGCACTGAAATCAGATTGATTATAATCTTTGCAGCCAAAGATGGAGAAGCTCTCTACAGTCAGCAAAAGCAAGACCAGGAGCTGACTGTGGCTCAGATCATGAACTCCTTATTGTCAAATTCAGATTTCAGTTGAAGAAAGTAGGGAAAACCACTAGACCATTCATTTTAGTTCAGTTCAGTCTCTCAGTAGTGTCCGACTCTTTGCGACCCCATGAATCGCAACACGCCAGGCATCCCTGTCCATCACCAACTCCCAGAGTTCACCAAGACTCATGTCCATCGAGTCAGTGATGCCATCCAGCCATCTCATCCTTTGTCGTCCCCTTCTCCTCCTGCCCCCAGTCCCTCCCAGCATCAGAGTCTTTTCCAATGAGTCAACTCTTCACATGAAACTTCCAAAGTACTGGAGTTTCAGCTTTAGCATCATTCCTACCATTCAGTGTGACCTCAATCAAATCCCTATGGTTAACCAGTGGAAGTGAGAAATAGATTTAAGGGACTAGATCTGATAGAGTGCCTGATGAATTATGGACAGAGGCCCTTGACATTGTACAGGAGACATGGATCAAGACCATTCCCAAGAAAAAGAAATGCAAAAAAAAAAAAAAGGATGATGGTTCTCTGAAGAACCCTTAAAAATAGCTATAAAAAGGAGAGAAGCAAAAAGCAAATAAGAAAAGAGAGATAAACCTATTTGAATGCAGAGTTCCAACGAAGAGCAAGAAGAGATAAGAAAGCCTTCCTCAGTGATCAGTGCAAAGAAATAGAGGAGAACAATAGAATGGGAAAGACTAGAGATCTCTTCAAGAAAATTAGAGATACCAAGGGACCATTTCATGCAAAGATGGGCTTTATAAAGGACAGAAATGGTATGGACCTAACAGAAGCAGAAGATATTAAGAAGAGGTGGCAAGAACACACAGAAGAACTGTACAAAAAAGATCTTCACAACTCAGATAATTATGATGGTGTGATAACTCACCTAGAGCCAGACATCTTGGAATGTGAAGTCAAGTGGGCCTTAGGAAGCATCACTAATGAACAAAGCTAGTGGAGGTGATGGAATTCCAGTTGAGCTATTCCAAATCATAAAAGATGATGCTGTGAAAGCGCTACACTCAATATGCCAGCAAATTTGAAAAAATTAGCATGGCCACAGGACTGGAAAAGGTCAGTTTTCATTCCAATCCCAAAGAAAGGCAATGCCAAAGAATTCTCAAACTACCGCACAATTGCACTCATCTCACATGCTAGTAAAGTAATGCTCAAAATTCTCCAAGCCAGGCTTCAACAATATGTAAACCGTGAACTTCCAGATGTTTAAGCTGGTTTTAGAAAAGGCAGAGGAACTGGAGATCAAATTGCCAACATCCGCTGGATCAAGGAAAAAACAAGAGAGTTCCAGAAAGACATCTATTCCTGCTTTATTGACTATGCCAAAGCCTTTGACTGTGTGGATCACAATAAACTGTGGAAAATTCTGAAAGAGATGGGAATACCAGACCACCTGCCTTCCTCTTCAGAAATTTGTATACAGGTCAAGAATCAACAGTTAGAACTGGACATGAAACAACAGCCTGGTTCCAAATTGGGAAAGGAGTACATCAAAGCTGCTTATTGTCACCCTGCTTATTTAACTTATATGCAGAGTACATCATGAGAAACACTGGGCTGGATGAAGCACATGCTGGAGTCAAGATTGCCATGAGAAATATCAATTACCTCAGAAATGCAGTTGACATCACCCTTATGGCAAAAAGTGATGAAGAAATAAAGTGTCTCTTGATTAAAGTGAAAGAGGAGAGTGAAAAAGTTGGCTTAAAGCTCAACACTCAGAAAACAGAGGTCATGGCATCTGGTCCCATCACTTCATGGTAAATAGATGGAGAAACAGTGGAAACAGTGGAAGACTTTATTTTGGCGGCCTCCAAAATCACTGCAGATTATGGCTGCAGCCATGAATTTAAAAGACGCTTGCTTCTTGGAAGAAAAGCTATGACCAACCTAGACAGCATATTAAAAAGCAAAGACATAAAAAAAATAAAATAAAAATAATAAAAATAAAAAGCAAAGACATTACTTTGCCAACAAAGTTCCGTCTAATTAAGTCTATGGTTTTTCCAATAGTCATGTATGGGTGTGAGAGTTGGACTATAACGAAAGCTGATCGCTGAAGAATTGATGCTTTTGAACTGTGGTGTTGGAGAAGACTCTTAAGAGTCCCTTGGACAGCAAGGAGATCCAACCAGTCCATCCTAAAGGAAATCAGTCCTGAATATTCATTGTAAGGATTGATGTTTAAGCTGAAACTACAATACTTTGGCCACCGGATGTGAAGAGCTGACTCATTTAAAAAGACCCTGATGCTGGGAAAGATTGAAGTGGGTGGAGAAGGAGATGACAGAGGATGAGATGGTTGGATGGTGTCACTAACGTAATGGAGTAAGCTCCGGGAGTTGGTGATGGACAGGGAAGCCTGGCGTGATGTATTCCATGAGGTCACAAAGACCTGGACACCACTGAGCAACAGAACTGATTCTGATAATTATTATCATTTTAAAACACGAGAGTCAAAATCTTGATTTTAACCTGCAAATACTTCCCTCATAGGCAGTATGCAAGGATTTTCTCAAAGCAGAAAATCTTAGGACCAGATATAGTTTTTAATCCAGAATAGTTGAGTTCCAAAGAATAAATTTTCTAACATAGCTGGTTTGCTTTGTTGAGGTCATAGCCTTGGTTAGGAAATAATGGGACATGACACAGGGGGTGGGCTATCTGGATTAATTCCTTGGAAAATTTTGTATAAACAGGTTCCTCTGAACTTAGATGTGCTACAGGAATGAACTATTCAAACATACTATATACTAGCACAAGCTTCTTGTCTGAGATGTTGCAGGGTTCTCTCCACTGTAAGATAGCATAATCCACTGACCAGTCAATATTTGCCCCCATTTCCTTTTAGGCCTGTAACTAGAGTTAAATTACAACACTTCCTTTTGAAGACATGCTGGGCATTATCAGAAAAGGGAGAAAAAATTTCCTGTAATCCAAGAAATCTGTGACACTGAGCTACTGTGTACCACTAAAATAAAAGACAGTGTGTGAGGTATTGAATTTTGTGGCTTCTTGATCACAGGAGACTTAATTAAGGAGCACTGAACTGGAACACAGGATGTAACAACTTGGAAAGGGCCACAAGACACATTTGGTGCTAGAATAACTTAGCAATGTGTAAAAAGTAGTGGCTTACTCTACATGATATTGAAATGTCAGAGTTGATATTACATAAAGCTAAATATTAAAATACCTGGAAACTGGGCTTGCTAGAGTGGTTACTTTATGTAAAGGCCTAAAATTCTAAGATAATTATATTAGAAGGGAAAATCCACATAACATACAACTTATCATGTCCATTAGAAATATGTTAGTGATACAGGTCTCAGCTGGTTTTCCCTGGTAGCTGAGGTGGTATAGAATCTACCTGCAATGTGGGAGACCCAGGTTCAATCTCTGGGTTGGGAAGATCCCCTGGAGAAGAAAATGACAACGCACTCTAGTATTATTACCTGGAAAATCCCATGAACAGAGGTGCCTTGTGGGCTACAGTCCATGGGGTCATAAACAGTCCGACTGAGTGACTAACACACAGAGGTCTCAGCACCACCAAAAGTTTGATGATGGCTCTCTGTGTACATCACTCCTGACCACCTAAGAGGCTTTTATGGAGATAGACTTACTGATAGCAATCAGGATGATATGACTCTGAAACAATGGTACTTCTGTGTTAAGTTAAATGGATGTAAGTATTGTGGTATGTGGCAGTCAAAGTGGCAATTATGGAAGTCTGACTTTAAATTAGTACTAAAAAATAGCGCCCATAATTATAGAACATGACACACTGGGGAAAAATGATTGGGTATCCAACAAGTATCTTTTCATACTGTTCATGGGTCTCTCAAGGCAAGGATACTGAAGTGGTTTGCCATTCCCTTCTCTGGTGCACCACGTTTTGTCAGAACTCTCCACTATTAACCATCTTTCTTGGGTGACCCTACACAGCATGGCTCATAGTTTCATTGAGATAGACAAGGCTGTGAGCTGTGGTCCTTGTGATCAGTTTGGTTAGTTTTCTGTGATTGTGGGTTTCCTTCTGTCTGCCCTCTGATGGATAAGGATAAGAGGCTTATGGGAGATGCTTGATGGGAGAGACTGACTGGGGGTCTTGTTCTGATGGGTGGGGCCAAGCCCAGTAATTCTTTAATCTAATTTTCTCTTGATGGGTGGAGCTGTGTTCCCTCCCTGTTTTTTTTTTCCTGAGGCCAAACTATGGTAGGTGTAATGAAGGTAATGGGGACCTCCTTCAAAAAAGTCTTGTTTCCCCAGTCTTGTGGAAGTTCTGTTGTCAAATTCTCTGGAGGTTCTCAGTCCCTTTGCCAGATCCCCAGGTTGGGAAATCTGTTGTGGTTCCTAGAACTTTCTTAACATTGGAATAATTTCTTTGGTATAATTGTTCTGCAGTTTCTGGGTCGTCTGCTCGGTGGCTTTATGGTGGGGCTAATGGTAACCTCTTCCAAGAGGGCTTAAGCCACACTGCGTGACACAGGTCTGCTGCAGCCAGAACCCCTGTCTCTGTGGTAGGTCACTGTTGACCCCTGCCTTGCAGGAGACACTCAAACACTCAAAATTAGTTATGGCTCAGTATCTGTGGAGTCTCTGGGTCCTGATGCACACCAACTTAGACAGCATATTAAAAACCAGAGACACTACTTTGCCAACAAAGGTCTGTTTATAGTCAAAGCTATGCCATATCCAGGAAACGGAAACCCACACCAGTATTCTTGTCTGGAAAATCCCATGGATGGAGGAGCCTGGTGGGCTACAGTCCATGGGGTTGCAAAGAATCGGACACAACTGAGCGACTTTCACTTTTCATGATTTTTCCAGTAGTCATGTACGGATGTGAGAGTCGGATTATAAAGAAAGCAGAGTGTCGAAAAATTGTGCTGGAGAAGACTCTTGAGAGTCCCTTGCACTGCGAGGAGATCAAACCAGTCAATCCTAAATGAAATCAGCCTTGAATATTCATTGGAAGGACTGATGCAGAAGCTGAAGTTCCAATACTTTGGTCACCTGATGCGAAGAACTGACTCACTGGAAAAGATCCTGATGCTGGGAAAGATTGAGGACAGGAGGAGAAGGGGACGATAGAGGATGAGATGGTTGGATGGCATCACTGACTTGATGGACATGAATTTGAGCAAGCTCTGGGAATTGGTGATGGACAGGAAACCTTGGCATGCTGAAGTCCATGGGGTCGCAAAGAGTCTGACATGACTGAGGAACTTACCTGACAACAAGTATCTTACTCATTTTTTAACATTCAATGGCAAAAAGAAAAGTGGGTAACCCAGAGGCTAAGTGACATGACCCTAAAAAAAAAGCATCTCTTTCCAGGTTCTTGGGACTTGAGACTGTTTTTAGACTCTGATTCTTTAAGAGTTTGAATCTCAGGAAGGATCCTACAATACTAATGTAAGTGTACAAATCAGACAGTTATGTGCTGGAGTTAGGGAAAGTTTCAAATACTTTGAAAACTCCTGGACACAGGGTCAAATTCCTTTGATATCTAAGGATATGGAGAATCATAATGGCACACTTTTTCAACTGTTACTGAACCAGACTCAGGCCACTCACCTGACACAAAGCAAAGCCAAAGTAGTGGCACCAGGTTGTTGTGAGAAAAAAAAAAAAAAGAAAAATACAATGTCAAGCAAGAGAATGAAAGACAAACCTCATAACCATTCAAACTTTGTCTCTGAGTTGGATTTTTTTTTTTTTTTGAAAGTGGGAAGAATAAAGAAGCATTGTTTGTTCCTTCCTCTTATGACTTTTATGTGATATTTTTAAACCATAATTTTGGTAGTTAGAAAGTCTCTGGTTTACAGTTCTCTGGCTAGGTGGTCTATGGCTCTAAGGTCTCTTAGCTCCTCCTGGTTTGGAGAAAACACCCTGAGTTTTTCTGATAATGGTGATATCTATAATACCAATTTTAGTATATTAATAAAGTTATCAAAATACTAATTTTATTCATCTGACACTGGTTGATTTGTGTTTAGTTAGCACTGAATTGAGATCAGAGAGTACAAAAAAGGGAATAAATTTTGTATTAAGTGATTAATTATAAATTCAGTGAAGGAAACTGGGTTTTAAGGGGTCTTAGTTTCAATATGGTGAAAGTGAAACAAAGTGTTAGTCACTCAGTCATATCTGACTCTTTGCAACCCCATGGACTGTAGCCCACCAGGTTCATCTGTCCATGGAATTCTCCAAGCAAGAATACTAAACTATGCACCCATTCTCTTCTCCAGGAGATCTTCCTGACCCAGAGATCAAACCCAGGTCTCTTGCATTGCAGGCAGATTCTTCACCTTCTGAGCCACCAGGGAAGCCCTTCAATATGGAGTGCATGTAACAAATGGCATTGTGTCCAAGGTCTAATGCCTACAGTCTACATTAGTTCTGTAATCCATTCCGTAGTCATTGTGTAGTTAGAATAGACATAATTTGTTGTTGGCACAAGGTTCTTGGCCTGTGGGATTAGAGTTATCATCATGGCAAAGGTAAAGTGGAAACCTCTATAATTTATTACCCCAGCCCTATCCAGGATAGTAAATTTAAGAAGCACATAAATAAACAAATAAAATATTATCTTTCCTGAGATTATAGAATATATAGTCATTTTTAAGAATATCAAATTACAGTTTGGTCATATCTTATTTCATTCTCCAGACAGATCTGAGAGAATAAAAGTAGATTGCCACAACCATAACCACAGGGGCGGCAGCCGGGAGGAGCAACCCCACGTCCAAGGAGCCGTGGCTGTGCGGGTGCAGGAGGGCCTAGAGGAGCTATTCCACATTGAAGGTCAGGAAGGGTGGCAGTGAGGAGATACCCCTCATCCGAAGTAAGGAGCAATGGCTGTGCTTTGCTGGAGCAGCCGTGAAGAGATACCCCTGCCCAAGGTAAGAGAAACCCAAGTAAGACGGTAGGTGTTGCAAGAGGGCATCAGAGGGCAGACACACTGAAACCATACTCACAGAAAACTAGTCAATCTAATCACACTAGGACCACAGCCTTGTCTAACTCAATGAAACTAGGCCATGCCCATGGGGCACCCCAGGATGGGCAGGTCATGGTGGAGAGATCTGAAATGTGGTCCACTGGAGAAGGGAATGGCAAACCACTTCAGTATTCTTGCCTTGAGAACCCCATGAACAGTATGAAAAGGCAAAATAATAGGAAACTGAAAGAGAAACTCCCCAGGTCAGCAGGTGCCCAATATGCTACTGGAGATCAGTGGACAAATAACTCCAGAAACAATGAAGGGATGGAGCCAAAGCAAAAAGAATACCCAGCTGTGGATGTGACTGGTGATAGAAGCAAGGTCCAATGCTGTAAAGAGAAATATTGCATAGGAACCTGGAATGTCAGGTCCATGAATCAAGGCAAATTGGAACTGGTCAAACAAGAGATGGCAAGAGTGAATGTCGACATTCTAGGAATCAGCAAACTGAAATGGACTGGAATGGGTGAATTTAACTCAGATGACAATTATATCTACTACTGTGGGCAGGAATCCCTCAGAAGAAATGGAGTAGCCATCGTGGTCAACAAAAGAATCTGAAATGCAGTACTTGGATGCAATCTAAAAAACCATAGAATGAACTCTGTTCGTTTGCAAGGCAAACCATTCAATATCACAGTAATCCAAGTCTATGCCCCAACCAGTAACACTGAAGAAGCCAAAGTTGAACGGTTCTATGAAGACCTACAAGACCTTTTAGAACTAACACCCAAAAAAGATGTCCTTTTCATTATAGAGGACTGGAATGCAAAAGTAGGAAGTCAAGAAACACCTGGAGTAACAGGCAAATTTGGCCTTGGAATACGAAATGAAGCAGGGCAAAGACTAATAGAGTTTTGCCAAGAAAATGCACTGGTCATAACAAACACCCACTTCCAATAACACAAGAGAAGACTTTACACACGGACATCACCAGATGGTCAACACCGAAATCAGGTTGATTATATTCTTTGCAGCCAAAGATGGAGAAGCTCTATACAGTCAACAAAAAAAGACCAGGAGCTGACTGTGGCTCAGGCCATAAACTCTTTATTGCCAAATTCAGACTTAAATTGAAGAAAGTAGGGAAAACCACTAGACCATTCAGGTATGACCTAAATCAAATCCCTTATGATTATACAGTGGAAGTGAAAAATAAACTTAAGGGCCTAGATCTCATAGATAGAGTGCCTGAGGAACTATGGAATGAGGTTTGTGACATTGTACAGGAAACAGGGATCAAGACCATCCCCATGGAAAAGAAATGCAAAAAAGCAAAATAGCCATCTGGGGAGGCCTTACAAATAGCTGTGAAAAGAAGAGAAGCAAAAAGCAAAGGAGAAAAGGAAAGATATAAACATCTGAATGCAGAGTTCCAAAGAATAGCAAGAAGAGATAAGAAAGCCTTCTTCAGCAATCAGTGCAAAGAAATAGAGGAAAACAACAGAATGGGAAAGACTAAATATCTTTTCAAGAAAATGAGAGATACCAAAGGAACATTTCATTCCAAGATGGGCTCGATAAAGGACAGAAATGGTATGGACCTAACAGAAGCAGAAGATATTAAGAAGAGATGGCAAGAATGCACAGAAGAACTCTACAAAGAAAGAGCTTCACGACCCAGATAATCATGATGGTGTGATCACTGACCTAGAGCCAGACATCCTGGAATGTGAAGTCAAGTGGGCCTTAGAAAGCATCACTATGAACAAAGTCAGTGGAGGTGACAGAATTCCACTAGAGCAATTCCAAATCCTGAAAGATGATGCTGTGAAAGTGCTGCACTCAATATGCCAGCAAATTTAGAAAACTCAGCAGTGGCCACAGGACTGGAAAAGGTCAGTTTTCATTCCAATCTCAAAGAAAGGCAATGCCAAAATGCTCAAACTACCACACAATTGCACTCATCTCACACGCTAGTAAAATAATACTCAAAATTCTCCAAGCCAGGCTTCAGCAATATGTGACCCGTGAACTTCCTGATGTTCAAGCTGGTCTCAGAAAAGGCAGGGGAATCAGAGATCAAATTGCCAATATCTGCTGGATCATGGAAAAAGCAAGAGAGTTCCAGAAAAACATCTCTTTCTGCTTTATTGACCATGCCAAAGCCTTTGACTGTGTGGATCCC
>NW_011494930.1:1204016-1214993 GCF_000754665.1 Bison bison bison
CAACAGACTGGTTCCAAATAGGAAAAGGAGTACGTCAAGGCTGTATATTGTCACCCTGTTTATTTAACCCATATGCAGAGTACATCATAAGAAACGCTGGGCTGGAAGAAGCACTAGCTGGAATCAAGATTGCCGGCAGAAATATCAATAACCTCAGATATGCAGATGACACCACCCTTATGGCAGAAAGTGAAGAGGAACTAAAAAGCCTCCTGATGAAAGTAAAAGTAGAGAGTGAGAAGGTTGGCTTAAAGCTCAACATTCAGAAAACGAAGATCATGGCATCTGGTCCCATCATTTCATGGGAAATGGATGGGGAAACAGTGTCAGAGTTAATTTTGGGGGGCTCCAAAATCACTGCAGATGGTGACTGCAGCCATGAAATGAAAAGACGCTGACTCCTTGGAAGGAAAGTTATGACCAACCTAGATAGCATATTGAAAAGCAGAGACATTACTTTGCCAACAAAGGTTTGTCTAGTCAAGGCTATCGTTTTTCCTGTGGTCATGTATGGATGTGAGAGTTGGACTGTGATGAAGGCTGAGCGCGAAAGAATTGATGCTTTTGAACTGTGGTGTTGGAGAAGACTCTTGAGAGTCCCCTGGCCTGCAAGGAGATCCAACCAGTCCATTTGGAAGGAGATCAACCCTGGAATTTCTTTGGAAGGAATGATGCTAAAGGTGAAACTCCAGTACTTTGGCCACCTCATGCGAAGGGTTGACTCATTGGAAAAGACTCTGATGCTGGGAGGAATTGGGGGCAGGAGGAGAAGGGGACGACAGAGGATGAGATGGTTGGATGGTGTCACAGACTCGATGGACATGAGTCTGAGTGACCTCCGGGAGTTGGTGATGGACAGGGATGCCTGGCGTGCTGTGATTCATGGGGTCGCAAAGAGTCAGACATGACTGAGCGACTGGTCTGATCTGATCTGATCTGATCTCAAATTGCAGGCACTATATGGTGCCTTTGCTAGTGAAGTTAGCATAGCTTTTATTGAATATGTTTTCTTTGTTTATCTCCCTTTATAGAAAAAAATGATCAGAAATATTTTATGTTCACATGGAATAGACAACAATATATATTATATAAGAATAAGAGTATGCTGACTATTTCACCCTCTATATTAGTCAAATCCAAAGGCATCTGAACTGCCTAGTCATCCTGTAGAATATCACATTGACCCTCTCTATGTACAAGTCAAAGTTTGTGGGAGATAAATCATATGCAGATTCACTGAAAATACTAGTAATTTTTTTTTTTTTTTTTTAGTAAATCAGCAGTCAGAGTCATGTTGACACATCCCTAAAAAAAAAAAAAAAAAAAAAAAATCAGCATATTTTGTACTTCTCACCATGAAGAGGAAGCACATGCCTGATAGTCTTTTCTTTAGGTTCTGGAGGTGGCACATCCACACCCAGGAATACTGCTCCAAATAATATTTTGGGCCATAAAAAAAGCTACTGACATTGTGTGACATCCAGAGAAAGAAAGAAGTCTGCATCAGGCCTGTGCATGTATTCTCAGTTGTTCGTTCGTGTCTGACTCTTTGTTATACCATGGACTGTAGCCTGCCAGGCTTCTCTGTCCATGGAATTCTCCAGACAAGGATACTGGAGTGGTTTGTCATTTCCTCCTCCAGGAAATCTTCTTGATCCAAGGATTGAACCTGCATCTCCTGGACCTCCTGCATTGGTTGGTGGATTCTTTACAATTGAGCCACCTGGGAAGCTTTGCACAGGGCCAGGAAACAGTAAAAGCCACACTAATGCCTAACTGCTAAACTCTAATAGTAATTGTCATGTTCAAAATATAAATAACAGGAAAATATTCTGTGTAGTTTATGAACAACTCTGATGGAAAAACCAAATGTGGGTGCCTGTCAGCAAATAGTATTAATCTGTCAGCTCCTTCATAGATGCCTCAGCTTCAGAGAGCTACTTCTCCTAAGGTTCACTCTTAGCTCCTCCCCAAAGGGCACACAATCCATATCAAGTAATGAATTGATACAAGGGTATAATCCAGGACAATTTAGGATTTTTCAAGGCTGCCATTAGGCTTCCATTGTACGACAACTTTGCCTCAGATTTGGTTTCCTGGTGAATTCCACCCAGAATAATTCTGTGGATTTTTTTTTCCCCCCTAAATTCTTAAGATAGCTGATTACTTTAATACTAAGACAAATTAACAGAAAACCCATGATTAATTTACAGCAAACTCAATTTTGTTAATTACAAATAAACCGAATTTTTCATGCATCAGACTTTGTTTTATTAATATTTAAGATATTTGCATCAAGATTCCTTTGCAAAATTGGCCTGTTGTCTTACAAAAATTATCTTTGTTACATTTGAGATCTAAGTATTTTTAAACTTATAAAGTGAGCTGTAAGAGTACTCTCTTTTCCTATTCTTGGGAAGAGTGTGATATTTCATTATTATGCATTTTATATTATTAATAAAAATATTGATAAATTATTTTTACTTAATTATTGCTTTTTATGTTTGGCATAATTCATTGAAAACTCATCCTGATCTAGAATATTACTTAGAGTATTTTTAGTATTATTTGTATATTACTTCTGCTACCCATTCTGTATTTAATTTTGCAAGAAATTATTTCTAGAAATTTGTTCATTGCCACTTAATAGTTCAAATGTAACTACATGCAGTTCTTTTGTAATTATTATTATATTTCAGTGTCTATGGTATCTATAACTCTTTTTATGACTGATGTTCAGCTGCTCTTTTTATTTTCTTAACTTTCTTTTTTGTCTTTCAAATTACAAAAATATGATAACACAGTTATAGGAGACTTGGAAAATACAGAACAAACTTACATATAGTTTCATTACATATTACAATTGTTCATGCTAAGTAGATAAATTAAGAATTTTGGTTGGACTTTTAATATCAAACTCTCAGAAATTAATAGAATGAATGTACAGAAAAGTAGAACACAGTAGATCTGAAAAGCATTATGAACAAATTTGACATGACTAAGATTTATATAATTTTGACACAACAATAGGATACGCAATTCTTTTCAAGTTCCCACAGACTAAAAACTAAGAGACTCTGGCATGTATCCAGAGATATAAGACCAGGTGGAGAGGTGGGTGGTCCTAAGATGATGGAGGAATAGGATGGGGAAACCACTTTCTCCCCCACAAATTCATCAAAAGAGCATTTAAACGTCGAGTAAATTCCACAAAACAACTTCTGAATGCTGACAGAGAACATCAGGCACCCAGAAAGGCAGCCCATTGTCTTTGAAGAGAAGTAGGACAAAATATTTTTAAAAAGATAACAAGAAAGGCAAAAGAGGTAGGGATGGAGATCCATCCAAGGGAAGGAGTCTTAAAAAAGAGAGACGTTTCCAAACACCAGGAAACACTCTCTCTATCGGGTCTGTGGCTAGCCTTGGAATCTCAGAGCACAAAATAACCAGGAGAAAAACATAAATAAATAATTAAAACCCACTGATTACATGCCTAACTGCAACTTCCAGCAGAGCAGCAGCCCAGATGCTCGCATCCCCTACTAGCAAGCAGGGGATTGACAGGGAGGCGCGGGCTGCATTGCTTTGGGTAAGGACTGGGCCTGAATGCCCTGAGGGCGATCTGAGGGAACTAGCTTGAGATAGCAACCCAGACGGTGGGATAGCTATCCTGTGAAAAGCCCTAACCTAAGACACCACCAGGCCCACTCACAGAACAAAACACTGAGCAGAGCTAGCCAGCTGTGGACTGGCCCATCCCCTGCCAGAGAGAGGAAGGCGAGGGCAGCCAGAGCCAGAAGGGGGCAATCGCTGCCCCAGAGAGGCATCCTGTACCAAACTGCAAGCAGACTTCATTGTTAACCAAGACTTCTTGGGATTCTGTTCAGTTGATATTTGCTGGGAGGCTCACAGCCAGAGATCAGCTCCCCAGAAGAGACACACGGCACACCTGAGAAGGCATGCCCATTGTACACCCAGAAAACTGAGTGGCTGGGACAGGGGAGGTGATAAGTTGCAGCCTTCAACTGGGGCGACTGTGCTCGCCAAGCACCTGGTCACCTGAGATGCTCAGATCTGGGACAGGCACAAAACACAGGCCCAACCAGGTCTGCACCTTTATGGAGTACAAGAGAAACTGAACCCTAAAAGCTTAGACGTGGGGAGTGAATTAAACCCAGGACCTGCATCAGACAGTTCCCAGCAGAGCAACCTAGAGACTGAGCAGTGTAGACTGGAAAAGCTCACACGCTGTGAGCGAAGGCAAACCCAATGTGGCTGAATCACTATGAGTACATGCCAGTGATATTTGTTTGCAGTGTTCCTCCCTTCCCACAGCACGCCTGAACAAGTGAGCCTAAAAAAAGTGACCACCACCGCTATCCTTATGTCAGGGCAGAAATCAGACACTGAGTTCAATTCAGTTCACTTGCTCTGTCGTGTCTGACTCTTTGCGACCCCATGAATCACAGTACGCCAGGCATCTCTGTCCATCAACAATTCCCGGACTTCACTCACACTCACATCCATCGAGTCCGTGACGCCATCCAACCATCTCATCCTCTGTCGTCCCCTTCTCCTCCTGCCCCCAATCCCTCCCAGCATCAGTCTTTTTCAAGAGTCAACTCTTCACATGAGGTGGCCAAAGTATTGGAGTTTCAGCCTTAGCATCATTCCTTCCAAAGAAATCCCAGGGTTGATCTCCTTCAGAACGGACTGGTTGGATCTCCTTGCAGGCCAAGGGACTCTCAAGAGTCTTCTCCAACACCACAGTTCAAAAGCATCAATTCTTCAGTGCTCAGCCTTCTTCACAGTCCAACTCTCACATGACCACAGGAAAAACCATAGCCTTGACTAGACGGACCTTTGTTGGCAAAGTAATGTCTCTGCTTTTGAATATGCTATCTAGGTTGGTCATAACTTTCCTTCCAAGGAGTAAGAGTCTTTTAATTTCATGGCTGCAGTCACCATCTGCAGTGATTTTGGAACCCCAAAAAATCAAGTCTGACATTGTTTCCATTGTTTCCCCATCTATTTCCCATGAAGTGATGGGACCGGATGCCATGATCTTCATTTTCTGAATGTTGAGTTTTAAGCCAACCTTCTCACTCTCCTCTTTCACTTCCATCAAGAGGCTTTTTAGTTCCTCTTCACTTTCTGCCATAAGGGTGGTGTCATCTGCATATCTGAAGTTATTGATATTTCTGCTGGCAATCCTGATTCCAGCTTGTGTTTCTTCCAGTCCAGCGTTTCTCATGATGTACTCTGCATGTAAGTTAAACAAGCAGGGTGACAATATACAGCCTTGACGTACTCCTTTTCCTATTTGAAACCAGTCTGTTGTTCCATGTTCAGCTCTAACTGTTGCTTCCTGACCTGCATACAGATTTCTCAAGAGGCACATCAGGTGATCTGGTATTCCCATCTCTTTCAGAATTTTCCATGGTTTATTTTGATCCACACAGTCAAAGGCTTTGGCATAGTCAATAAAGCAGAAATAGATGTTTTTCTGGAACTCTCTTGCTTTTTCCATGATCCAGCAGATGTTGGCAATTTGATCTCTGGTTCCTCTGCCTTTTCTAAAACCAGCTTGAACATCAGGAAGTTCACGGTTCACATATTGCTGAGAGACCAGCAAACAGAAGAAGCTAAAATAAACAGAGGGAACAGCTTTGGAAGTGACAGGTGCAATAGATTAAAACCCTGTACTTAACACCGACTACATGGGAAGGGGACTACAGACCTTGAGAAGTACAAGCCGGACCAAGGAACTATCTGAAAATGAACTGACACCACACTGTCCACAACAGCTCTAGAGAAAGTCCTAGATATATTTTTACTATTATCATTTTTTTTAATTTGTAAAAAAAATTTTTTATTTGTAAGTCCTCTATTACTCCTTTAATTTTCATTTTTATAACCTACTATTACTTTGCAAAAAAAAAAGAGACCCTATTTTTTAAAGCAAACTTCATATATATATATATATATATATAAAATAATTTTTGTGACTTTGTGTTTTTTTTTTTAATATTGCATTTTTGAGAATCTAACCTCTATTCTAATTTTTTTTTTAATCTTTGCTTTTTAGTATTTGCTATCAACTTTGTACCTTTAAAAGCCCAATCTTCAGTACCCATTTTTACTTGGAGCATGTTCACTGGCCTGATTGCTCTCTCCCCCTTTTTTACTCTCCCTTTTCTCCACCAGGTCGCCTCTAGCTCCCCCTCCCCCTTTTCTTCTCTTCCCAACTCTGTGAATCTCTTTGTGTGTTCTGGGCTATGGAGAACATTTAGGGAACTGATTACTGGCTGGATCTCTCTCTCTCCCTTTGATTCCCCCTTTTATCCTCTTGGCCACCTCTGTCTCCTTCCTCCCTCTTCTCTTCTCTGTGTAACTCCATGAACATCTCTGAGGGATCCAGGCTGTGGAGAACATACAGGGAAGTGATTATTTGGCTAGCTTGCTCTCTCCCCTTTTGATCCCCCCTCTTCTCCTCCTGGTCACCTCTATCTCTCTCCTCCATCTTCTCTTCTCCATGTAACTCTGTGTACCTCTCTAGGTGTCCCTCACTGTGGAGAAACTTTTCATCATTAACTTAGATGTTTTCTCATCGGTGCTGTATAGATGGAGAAGTCTTGAGGCTACTGTAAGTATAAGACTGAAAACCGGAGGCAGGAGGCTTAAGTCCAAATCCTGAGAACACCAGAGAACTTCTGACTCCAGGGAACATTAATTGATAGGAGCTCATCAAATGCCTCCAACCCACAGTGAAACCAAGCACCATGCAAGGGCCAACAAATTCCAGAGCAAGACATACCACGCAATTTCTCCAGCAACACAGGAACATAGCCCTGAGCTTCAATATACAGGCTGGCCAAAGCCACACCAAACCCACTGACATCTCAAAATTCACTACTGAACATTTCATTGCTCTCCAGAGAGAAGAAATCCAGCTGCACCCACCGGAACACGGACACAAGCTTCCCTAAGCAGGAAACCTTGACAAGCCACCCATCCAACCCCAACCACAGCGAGGATATTCCTCCACAATAAAGAGGAACCACAAACTTCCAGAATACAGAAAGGCCACCCCAAACACAGCAATATAAACAAGATGAAAAGGTAGAGAAATACCCAGCAGGTAAAGAAACAGGATAAATGCCCACCAAACCAAAGAAATAAAAAGAGATAGGTAATCTATCTGATAAAGAATTCTAAATAATGATAGTGAAAATTATCCAAAATCTTGGAAGCAAATTGCAGTTACAGCAAATAGCATGGAGACAAGGATCGAGAAGATGCAAGAAAGGTTTAACAAGGATCTAGCATCAAGGAATAAAAAGATTCAATACATAATGAATAATGCGTTAATGAGATAAAAAACACTCTGGAGGGAACAAAGAATAGAATAACTGAGGCAGAAGAAAGGGTAAGTTAGGTAGAAGATGAGCTCAGTTCAGTTCAATCACTCAGTCCTGTCCAACTCTTTGCAACCTGAAGAATGGCAGCACGCCAGGTCTCCCTGAGCATTACCAACTCCTGATTATCTTGGTCGTGAAGTTCATTTTTGTACACTTCTTCTGTGTATTCTTGCCACCTCTTCTTAATATCTTCTGCTTCTGTTAGGTCCTACCATTTCTGTCCTTTATCGAGCCCATCTTTGCATGAAATATTCCCTTGGTATCTCTAATTTTCTTGAAGAGATCTCTAGTCTTTCCCATTCTGTTGTTTTCCTCTATTTCTTTGCATTGATTGCTGAAGAAGGCTTTCTTATCTCTTCTTGCTATTCTTTGGAACTCTGCATTCAGATGTTTATATCTTTCCTTTTCTCCTTTGCTTTTTGCTTCTCTTCTTTTCACGGCTATTTGTAAGGCACCCCAGACAGCCATTTTGCTTTTTTGCATTTCTTTTCCATGGGGATGGTATTGATCCCTGTCTCCTGTACAATGTCACCAATCTTCGTCCATAATTCATCAGGCACTCTATCTTTCAGATCTAGTCTCTTAAATCTATTTCTCACTTCCACTGTATAATCATAAGGGATTTGATTTAGGTCATACCTGAATAGTCTAGTGGTTTTCCCTACTTTCTTCTATTTAAATCTGAATTTGACAATAAGGAGTTTATGATCTGAGCCATAGTCAGCTCCTGGTCTTGTTTTTGCTGACTGTATAGAGCTTCTCTATCTTTGGCTGCAAAGAATATAATCAATCTGATTTCAAGGTTGACCATCTGGTGATGTCCATGTGTAGAGTCTTCTCTTGTGTTGTTAGAAGAGGGTGTTTGCTATGACAAATGTCGTCTCTTGGCAAAACTCTATTAGCCTTTGCCCTACTTCATTCCATATTCCCAGACCAAATTAGCCTATTACCCCAGGCGTTTCTTGACTTCCTACTTTTGCATTTGAGTCCCTTATAATGAAAAGGACATCTTTTTTGGGTGTTAGTTCTAAAAGGTCTTGTAGGTCTTCATAGAACCATTCAACTTCAGCTTCTTCAGCATTACTGTTTGGGGCATAGACTTGGATTACTGTGATATTGAATGCTTTGCCTTGGAAACGAACAAAGATCATTCTGTCGTTTCTGAAACTGCATCCAAGTACTGTATTTCAGACTCTTTTGTTGACCATGATGGCTACTCCATTTCTTCTAACGGATTCCTGCCCACAGTAGTAGATATAATGGTCATCTGAGTTAACTTCACCCAATCCAGTCCATTTTAGTTCGCTGATTCCTAGAATGTCACTGTGCACTCTTGCCATCTCCTGTTTGACCACTTCCAACTTGATTTGATTCATGGCCCTGACATTCCTGTTTCCTATGCAATATTGCTCTTACAGCATCAGACCTTGCTTCTATTACTAGTCACATCCACATCCGGGTATTCTTTTCGCTTTGGCTCCATCCCTTCCTTCTTCCTGGAATTACTTCTCCACTGATCTCCAGTAGCATATTGGGCACCTACCATTATGGGGAATTCCTCTTTCAGTATCCTATCACTTTGCCTTGTCATAGTCTTCATGGGGTTCTCAAGGCAAGAATACTGAAATGATTTTCCATTCCCTTCTCCAGTGGACCACATTCTGTCAGACTTCTCCACCTTGACCCACCCATCTTGGGTGACCCCACATGGCATGGCATGGCTTAGTTTCATTGAGTTAGACAAGGCTGTGGTCCATGTGATTAGATTGACTAGTTTTCTGTGATTATGGTTTCAGTGTGTTTCCCCTCTGACAACACCTACCATCTTACCTGGGTTTCTCTTACTTTGGACATGGGGTATCTCTTCATGGCTGCTCCAGCAAAGCGGAGCTGCTGCCCCTTGCCTTGGATGAGGGGTATCTCCTCACTGCCGCCCCTCCTGACCTTGAATGTGGAGTAGCTCCTCTCAGCCCTCCTGCACCCAGGCAGGAGTAACAATACTCATATCAGGTAAAATTTACTATAAAACAAAGGCTGTGAAAAGAGTCAAAGATGGACACTACATAATGATCAAAGGATCAATCCAAGAAGAAGATAACACAATTATAAATATATATGCACTCAACATAGGAGCACCACAATATGTAAGACAAGTGCTAACAAATATTAAAGGGGAAATTAACAGTAACACAATAATAGTGGGAGACTTTAATACCCCACTCACACCTATGGATAGATAAACTAAACAGAAAATTAACAAGGAAACACAAACTTTAAATGATACAAAAGACCAGTTAGACCTAATTGATATAGGACATTTCACCCCAAAACAATGAATTTCACCTTTTTCTCAAGCATACACGGAACTTTCTCCATGATAGATCATATCCTGGGCCATAAGTCTAGTCTTGGTAAATTAAAAAAAAAAAAAAATGAAATCATTCCAAGCATCATTTCTGACCACAATGCAGTAAGATTAGATATCAGTTACAGGAGAAAAATTTTAAAAATTCCAACATATGGAGGATGAACAACACACTGCTGAATAACCAACAAATCACAGAAGAAATCAAAAAAGAAATAAAAGTATGCAAAGAAATGAATGAAAATGTAAACACAAAAACCCAAACCCTATGGGACACTGTAAAAGCAGTGCTAAGGGGAAGTTTCATAGCAGTACTGGCTTACCTCAAGAAACAAGAAAAAAAGTCAAATAAATAACCTAACTCTGCACCTAAAGCAACTAGAAAAGGAAGAAATGAAGAGCCCCAGAGTTAGTAGAAGGAAATAAATCATAAAAATCAGGGCAGAAATAAATACAAAAGAGACAAAAGATATCATGTCAAAAATCAACAAAGCCAAAAGCTGGTTCTTTCAGAAGATAAATAAAGTTGACAAACCCTTACCCAAACTCATCAAGACACAAAGGGATTCAAATGTATTCTTTTTAATGGCTGAGTAATATTCCATTGTGTATATGTACCATCAGTTCTAATGAGGTGGATGAAACTGGAGCCTATTACACAGAGTGAAGTAAGCCAGAAAGAAAAACACCAATACAGTATACTAATGCATATATATGGAATTTAGAAAGATGGTAACAATAACCCTGTATATGAGACAGCAAAAGAGACACTGATGTATAGAACAGTCTTTTGGACTCTGTGGGAGAGGGAGAGGGTGGGATTATTTGGGAGAATGGCATTGAAATATGTATAATATCATATATGAAATGAGTCGCCAGTCCAGGTTTGATGCACGATACTGGATGCTTGGGGCTGGTGCACTGGGATGACCCAGAAGGATGATATGAGGAGAGAGGAGGGAGGAGGGTTCAGGATGGGGAACACATGTATACCTGTGGTGGATTCATTTTGATATATGGCAAAACCAATACAATATTGTAAAGTTAAATAAAATAAAAATTTTTTAAAAAGAAACAAAGGGAGAAAAATCAAATCAACAAAATTAGAAATGAAAATGGAGAGATCACAATAAACAACACGGAAATGCAAAGGATCATAAGAGACTACTATCAGCAACTATATGCAAATGA
>NW_011494930.1:1215093-1232852 GCF_000754665.1 Bison bison bison
GTTAAATAAAATAAAAATTTTTTAAAAAGAAACAAAGGGAGAAAAATCAAATCAACAAAATTAGAAATGAAAATGGAGAGATCACAATAAACAACACGGAAATGCAAAGGATCATAAGAGACTACTATCAGCAACTATATGCAAATGAAATGGACAACTTGGAGGAAATGGAGAAATTATTAGAAAAGTACAACTTTCCAAACTGAGCCAGGAAGAAATAGAAAATCTTAACAGACCTATCACAAGCATGGAAATTGAAACTGTAATCAGAAATCTCCCAGCAAACAAAAGCCCAGGACCAGACAGCTTCACACCTGAATTCTACCAAAAATTGAGAGAAGAGCTAATACCTACCCAATTCAAACTGTTCCAGAAAATTTCAGAGGAAGGTAAACTTCCAAACCCATTCTATGAGGCCACCATCACTCTAATACCAAAACCTGACAAAGATGCCATAAAAAAAGAAAACTACAGGCCAATATCACTGATGAACATAGATGCAAAAATCCTTAACAAAATTCTAGTAAGCAGAATCCAACAACATATTAAAAAGATCATACATCATAACCAAGTGGGCTTTATCCCAGGGATAAAAGGATTCTTCAATATCCACAAATCAATCAATGTAATACACCACATTAACAAATTGAAAAATAAAAACCATATGATTATCTCAGTAGATGCAGAGAAAGCCTTTGACAAAATTCAACATCCATTTATGATAAAAACACTCAAGAAAGTAGAAATAGAAAGAACATACCTCAACATAGTAAAATCTATATATGACAAACCCACAGCAAACATTATCCTCAATTGTGAAAAATAGAAAGCATTTCCCCTAAAGTCAGGAACAAGACAAGGGCGGCCACTCTCACCCCTAATATTCAACATAGTTTGGAAGTTTTGGCCACAGCAATCAGAGCAGAAAAAGAAATAAAAATAATCCAGATTGGAAAAGAAGAAGTAAAACTCTCACTGCCTGTAGATGATATGATCCTCTACATAGAAAACCCTAAAGACTTCACCATAAAATTACTAGAGCTAATCAATGAACATAGTAATGTTGCAGGATATAAAATCAACATAGAGAAATCCTTTCCATTCCTATACACTAACAATGGTAAAACAGAGAGAGAAATTAAGGAAACAATTTCATTCACCATTGAAACGAAAAGAATAAAATACTTACGAATATATCTACCTAAAGAAACAAAAGACCTATATATAGAAAACTATAAAACACTGCTGAAAGAAATCAAAGAAGACACAAATAGATGGAGAAATATAACGTGATCATGGATCAAAAGAATCAATATAGTGAAAATGAGTATATTACCCAAAGCAATCTATAGATTCAATGAAATCCCTATCAAGATACCAATGGTATTTTTCACAGAGCTAGAACAAAGAATTTCACAATTTGTAGGGAAATACAAAAAAAAACCTCAAATAGCCAAAGTAATCTTGAGAAAGAAGAATGGAACTGCAGGAACCAACCTGCCTGACTTCAAGATCTACTACAAAGCCACAGTCATCAAGACAGTACGGTACTGGCACAAAGACAAAAATATAGATCAATGAAACAAAATAGAAAGCCCAGAGATAAATCCATGCACCTATGGACACCTTATCTTTGACAAAGGAGGCAAGAATATACAATGGATTAAAGACAATCTCTTTAACAAGTGGTGCTGTGAAAATGGTCAATCACTTGTAAAGAATGAAACTAGAACACTTTCTAACACCATACACAAAAATAAACTCAAAATGGATTAAAGATCTAAACATACCACCAGAAACTATAAAACTCCTAGAGGAGAACATAGGCAAAGCACTCTCTGACATACATCACAGCAGGATCCTCTATGACCCACCTCCCTGAATATTGGAAATAAAAGCAAAAATAAACAAATGGGACCTAATTAAACTTAAAAGTTTCTGCACACAACAAAGGAAACTATAAGCAAGGTGAAAAGACAGCCTTCAGAATGGGAGAAAATAATAGCAAATGAAGCAACTGACAAACAACTAATCTCAAAAATATACAAGCAACTCCTGCAGCTCAATTTCAGAAAAATAAACGACCCATCAAAAAGTGGGCCAAAGAACTAAACAGACAGTTCTCCAAAGAAGACATAGAGAAGGCTAATAAATACATGAAAAGATGCTCAACATCACTTATTACCAGTGAAATGCAAATCAAAACCACAATGAGGTATCATTTCATGCCAGTCAAAATGGCTGTGATCCAAAAGTCTACAAGCAATAAATGCTGGAGACGGTGTGGAGTAAAGGGAACCTTCTTATACTGTTGATGGGAATGCAAACTATTACAGCCACTATGGAGAACAATGTGGAGATTCCTTAAAAAGCTGGAAATAGAACTGGCATATGACTCAGCAATCCCACTGATGGGCATACACACCGAGGAAACCAGAACTGAAAGACACACATGTATCCCAATGTTCACTGCAGCACTGTTTGTAATAGCCTGGACATGGAAGCAACGTAGATGTCCATCAGCAGATGAATGGATAAGAAAGCCATGGTACATATACACAATGGAATATTACTCAGCTATAAAAAGAATACATTTGAATTAGTTCTAAAGAGGTGGATGAAACTGGAGCCTAGTATACAGAGTGAAGTAAGCCAGAAAGAAAAACACCAATACAGTATGCTGCTGCTGATGCTAAGTCCTTTCAGTTGTGTCCGACTCTCTGTGGCCCCATAGACAGCAGCCCATCAGGCTGCCCTGTCCCTGGGATTCTCCAGGAAAGAACACTGGAGTGGGTTGCCATTTGTTCTCCAACGCATGAAAGTGAAGTCACTCAGTCATGTCCAACTCTTCATGACCCCATGGACTGCAGCCTACCAGACTCCTCCACCCATGGGATTTTCCAGGCAAGAGTACTGGAGTGGGTTGCCATTGCCTTCTCCCTAATACAGTATACTAAAGCATATATATGGAATTTAGAAAGATGGCAACGATAACCGTGTATGCAAAACAGCAAAAGAGACACAGATGTATAGAACAGTCTTTTGGACTCTGTGGGAGAGGGCGAGGGCAGGATGATATAGGAGAATGGCATTGAAACATGTCAATTATCATATGTGAAATGAATCGCCAGTCCAGGTTTGATGCATGATACAGGGTGCTCAGAGCTGGTCCACTGGGATGACCTAGAGGGATGGGATGGGGAGGGAGGTAGGAGAGGGGTTCAGGAAGGGGAACACATGTACACCCATGGTGGATTCATGTCAATGTATGGCAAAACTAATAAAATATTGTAAAGTTAAATAAATAAATAAAACTGAATAAAAAAAAGACCAGGTGGAGAAATTTCATGGTCTAAAGTTACTGAAATCATAGTCTGTTCTCGTATTACTGTGCAGTTATATTATTGATCAATATCAAAAAATATTTGAATAACCCATATATTTTCAAGTGCAGTATGACATTTACCAACAAAGATCTTTGACTTAGCCATTGAAAGCCTCAATTAAGTTAAAAGATTGAAAGGACATCGAGGGTGATTGCAGAGAAGAAAGCATTCAAATGAGAAATTAATATTAAACAACCCCATGTATTTTGAAATTAAATGTCCACTTTTAAATGAAGGGTATATCTAAAAGACCATAAGCAGACAAATTAGAAAATATTTGTAATAGAATAAAAATGAAAAGAGAATTTGCCAGAATCTGTTGTATGCAGCTGAAGCTGCTCAATACAATTAAATACAATGTGGAGTCTTTAATAAGGTATGAAAACAAATAATGAACACTATCTTAAATTTTGTGAGCTTTTAACAAAATCTGTACTGTTAATAATACTTTATCAATTAATAATAATGTATCACATACTAATTTCCTGTTTTTTAAGCAACATATTTCTTTATATTCTCAAAATTGGGTTAAAAGTTTCAAGACTCCTTCAATTTTATTAATCACTAAGATAATAAACTTTCTATACTTTTAGCAGTAATACTAGATGACAAAATACAAGGAAGTATAACAAAATTTTGAGTGAATATATATTAGAAATATATATTCTATTCATACTAAGTAGAACAAGTGGAATTAAAATGTTATAAATTTTTTAGCTAGCCCAAATTTGTAAATTTTGTAAAATATATATTTTATATATAGTATTTTCTACTATGATTGATAAAGGCTTGAGAAAGCTCAGGAACAACAGCAAAAAGACAGACGGAGAAACTGAAAAACATAAGCTAAATGAAATGGGAGCACTGGATATGAAGTAGAAAGAGTTTGCACTGTTTCCCCATCTATTTGCCATGAAGTAATGGGACCAGATGCCATGATCTTCGTTTTCTGAATGTTGAGCTTTAAGCCAACTTTTTCACTCTCCTCTTTCACTTTCATCAAGAGGCTTTTGAGTTCCTCTTCACTTTCTGCCATAAGGGAGGTGTCATCTGCATATCTGAGGTTATTGATATTTCTCCCACCAATCTTGATTTCAGCTTGTACTTCTTCCAGCCCAGAGTTTCTCATGATGTACTCTGCATAGAAGTTAAATAAGCAGGGTGACAATACATACACTTGACGTACTCCTTTTCCTATTTGGAACCAGTCTGTTGTTCCATGTTCAGTTCTAACTGTTGCTTCCTGACCTGCATATAGGTTTCTCAAGAGGCAGATAGGTGGACTGGTATTCCAATCTCTGTCAGAATTTTCCACAGTTTATTGTGATCCACACAGTCAAATACTTTGGCATACTCAATAAAGCAGAAATAATTATTTTTCTGGAACTCTCTTACTATTTTGATGATCCAATGGATGTTGGCAATTTGATCTCTAGTTTCTCTGCCTTTTCTAAAACCAGATTGAACATCTGGAAGTTCATGGTTTATGTATTGCTCAAGTCTGGCTTGGAGAATTTTGACCATTACTTTACTAGTGTGTGAGATGAGTGCAATTGTGTGGTGATTTGAGCATTCTTTGGCTTTGAGATTGAAATGAAAACTGACATTTTCCAGTCCTGTGACCAGTGCTGAGTTTTCCAAATTTGCTGGCATATTGACTGCAGCACTTTCACAGCACCTTACATGAATATAAAATAGCTTTGGGGGTCATTTTCTGTTTTTTCCTATAATTGTAAATTGCCAAGATTTTTCACCAAATTATTTTGATACAGATGACCTAAATTTTCTAAATATAAAATGATTCTTGCTTTAGAATAACTTATTGTTGTGTACAGGAGATTCCCAGAGGCCCAATATCTATCTGGAGTTGAGCTCTGGTTTAGACTAAAAGGAACATCTAACATATAAGAAAAAATAAGCAGGAGAAGAGTCTCTCAGTTACCTGGCTCTTCAAACAGAAATTCTAATCAATAAACACATACATTATATTCAGGTTTTTCTTCCATATTATTTTTGGTGGAATACTATTGATGCTTTAATTTTTCTCTGTCCAAAAATTCCATTCTCAATTTTTGTTTTCATTATTCAGGAAATACTTAAAATTTTTCATCTATTCATGACACTCTGTTCCCCACATGAATTAATATTTAAGACGTATATTATTTATATTTTTCTTCATACATATATGCATATATATACAAGTATTAAAACATATATTTTTATATGTGCATGAACATATGCATTTGCTTTCAAAGAACCAGACCCCCTAAAGTAAGCACAACTCTCTACAACTGCAATTTTTATTTAACACCTTGACAATTTTATATTCAGAAAAATATCAATTTATGAAATATGTATTAGACTAAATCAAACCACTGATAACTTCTTTATTATACAGTATTTAAGACTTCGATAAGGTGTCTGATTCTGAGTCACATCATGAACTTTAACAACAAACCTCATTACTTAATTTTTCAACTGATATTTATGTTGAATTTTGACTGTGTAACCTTCAGCAGAAATTTCGACTTACAATAAAATCTTATAGTATTTAGGAGGACTAAATCAAGGCAGTTCAGATTAATTTAAAAAAGAGTGTTTATCTGCACTTATGGAAATTTTTAATGAGTCACATTTTAAGACAATAAATGCCACCAGGGATTTCTTTTATATATAGTCTCATTTATCCAGGTATTGATAGAATTTTGATGTCTTTTTCCTCTTATTAAAATTCAGGTATAATGACTTTTTGTAGAATCATGGTACTTAATCTAGGCATACAAAGTATTTATTAAAGAATATTGAGTTTCAGAAATGTGAAGTAAGACCACAATGAGAATCACATGACTCTTGTCCAAATGACTATTTTAAACAAAACAATAAATAGCAATCATATTAGCAAGAAAGTGGAGAAAAGGAAATCTTTGTAGGCCTTGTTCAGTTAAGTTCAGTGACTCGGTCGTGTCTGAATCTTTCCGATGACCCCATGAACTGCAGCACGCCAGGCCTCCCTGTCCATCACTGACTCCCGGTGTTTACCCAAATTCATGTCCACTGAGTTGGTGACACCACTAAGTATCTCATTCTCTATCGTTTCCTTCTCCTCCTGCCCTCAATCTTTCCCAGCATCAAGGTCTTTTTCAATGAGTCAGTTATTTACATCAGGTGGCCAAAGTATTGGAGTTTCAGCTTCAACATCAGTCCTTCCAATGAACACCCAGGAATGATCTCATTTAAGATGGACTGTTTGGACCTCTTTGCAGTCCAAGGGACTCTCAAGAGTCTTCTCCAACACCACGGTTAAAAGCATTAATTCTTCGGTGCTCAGCTTTCTTTATAGTCCAACTCTCACATCCATACATGACTACTGGGAAAAACATAGCCTTGACTAGACGGAACTTTGTTGACAAAGTAATGTCTCTGCTTTTTAATATGCTGACTAAGTTGGTCATAACTTTCTAAGGAGTAAGCATCTCTTAATTTCATGGCTGCAGTCACCATCTGCAGTGATTTTAGAGACTCAAAAAATACAGTCAGCCACTGTTTCCACTGTTTCCTCATCTATTTGCCATGAAGTGACGGGACCAGATGCCATGATCTTAGCTTTCTGAATGTTGAGCTTTAAGCCAACTTTTTCACTCTCCTCTTTCACTTTCATCAAGAGGCTCTTTAGTTCTTCTTCACTTTCTGACATAAGGTTGATGTCATCTGCATATCTCAAGTTATTGATATTTCTCCCAGCAGTCTTGATTCCAGCCTGTGCTTCTTCCAGCCCAGTGTTTGTCATGATGTACTCTTCATATAAGTTAAATAAGCAGGGTGACAATATACAGCCTTGATGTACTCCACTCCCAATTTGGAAAAAGTCTATTGTTCCATGTCTAGTTCTAAATGTTGCTTCCTGACCTGCATATAGGTTTCTCAAGAGGCAGGTTAGGTGATCTGGTATTCACATCTCTTTCAGAATTTTCCACAGTTTATTGTGATCCACACAGTTAAAGTCGTTGGCATAGTCAAAAAAGCAGAAATAGATGTTTTTCTGGAACTCTTGCATGTTCGATGATCCAGTGGATGTTGGCAATTTGATCTCTGCTTCCTCTGCCTTTTCTAAAACCAGCTTAAACATCTGGAAGTTCATAGTTCATGCGTTGCTGAAGCCTTTCTTGGAGAATTTTGAGCATTACTTTACTAACACATGAGATGAGTGCAATTGTGCAGTAGTTCAAGCATTCTTTGGCATTGCCTTTCTCAGGGACTGGAATGAAAACTGAACTCAGTTCAGTTCCTATGTCCACTACTGAGTTTTCCAAATTTGCTGGCATATTGAGTGTAGCACTTTCACAGCATCATCTTTTAGAATTTGAAATAGCTCAACTGGAATTCATCACCTCCCGCTAATTTATTCCTACTGATGCTTCCTAAGGCCCACTTGATTTCACATTCCAGGATGTCTGGCTCTAAGTGAGTGATCACACCATCATGATATCTGGGTTGTGAAGATCTTTTTTTGTACAGAGGAACCAGAGATCAAACTGCCAACATCCGCTGGATCATGGAAAAAGCAAGAGAGTTCCAGAAAAACATCTATCTCTGCTTTATTGACTATGCCAAAGCCTTTGACTGTGTGGATCACAATCAACTGTGGAAAATTCTGAAAGAGATGAGAATACCAGACCACCTGACCTGCCTCTTGAGAAATCTGTATGCAGGTCAGGAAGCAACATTTAGAACTGCACATGGAATAACAGACTGGTTCCAAATAGGAAAAGGAATACATCAAGGCTGTATATTGTCACCCTGCTTATTTAACTTATATGCAGAGTGCATTATGAAAAACGCTGGACTGGAAGAAACACAAGCTGGAAGCAAGATTGCCAGGAGAAATATCAATAACCTCAGATACGCAGATGACACCACCTTTATGGCAGAAAGTGAAGAGGAACTAAAAAGCCTCTTGATGAAAGTGAAAGTGGAGAGTGAAAAAGTTGGTTTAAAGCTCAACATTCAGAAAACAAAGATCATGGCATCCAGTCCCATCAGTTTATGGGAAATAGATGGGGAAACAGTGGAAGCAGTGTCAGACTTTATTTTTGGGGGCTCCAAAATCACTGCAGATGGTGACTGCAGCCATGAAATTAAAAGATCCTTACTCTTTGGAAGGAAAGTTATATGCCAACCTAGATAGCATATTCAAAAGCAGAGACATTACTTTGCCAACAAAGTTCCATCTAGTCAAAGCCATGGTTTTTCCTGTGGTCATATATGGATGTGAGAGTTGGACTGTGAAGAAGGCTGAGCACTGAAGAATTGATGCTTTTGAACTGTGGTGTTGGAGAAGACTCTTGAGAGTCCCTTGGACTGCAAGGAGATCCAACCGGTGCATTCTGAAAGAGTTCAGCCCTCGGATTTCTTTGGAAGGAATGATGCTAAAGCTGAAACTCCAATACTTTGGCCACCTCATGTGAAGAGTTGACGCATTGGAAAAGACTCTGATGCTTGGAAGGATTGGGGACAGGAGGAGAAGGAGATGGCTGGATGGCATCACTGACTCGATGGACGTGAGTCTGAGTGAACTCTGGGAGTTGGTGATGGACAGGGAGGCCTGGCGTGCTGTGATTCATGGAGTCACAAAGAGTAGGACTGAGCGACTGAACTGAACTGAACTTCTGTGTATTCTTGCCACCTCATCTTAATATCTTCTGCTTCTGTTACGTCCCTACCATTTCTGTCCTTTATTGAGCCCATCTTTGCATGAAATGTTACTTTAGTATCTCTAATTTTCTTGAGAGCTCTAGTCATTTCCATTCTTTTGTTCTCCTCTATTTCTTTGTAATGATCACTGAGGAAGACTTTATTATCTCTCCTTGCTATTCTCTGGAACTCCACATTCAAATGGGTCTATGTTTCCTTTGCTCCTTTGCATTTTGCTTCTCTTCTTTTCACAGCTATTTGTAAGGCCTCCTCAGAGAGCCATTTTCCTTTTTTTGCATTTCTTTTTCTTGAGGATGGTCTTGATCCCTGTCTCCTGTACAATACCACGTATCTCCATCTATAGATCGTCAGGCAGTTTGTCTATCACATCTAGTCCCTTAAGTCTATTTTTCACTTCCTCTGTATTATGTAAGGGATTTGATTTATGTCATACCTAAATGTTCTAGTGGTTTCCCCCACTTTCTTCAATTTAAGTCTGAATTTGGCAATAAGGAGTTTATTATCTGAGCCACAGTCAGTTCTCAGTCTTGTTTTTGCTGATTGCATAGAGCTTCTCCATCTTAGGCTGAAAATAATATAATCAATTTTATTTCACAGTCGACCATCCAGTGATGTCCGTGTGCAGTGCCTTTTCTTGTGTTGTTGGAAGATGGTATTTCCTATGACCAGTGCATTCTCTTGGCAAAACTCTATTAACCTTTGGCCTGCTTCATTCTGTACTCCGAGGCCAAATTCGCCTGTTACTCCAGGTGTTTCTTGACTTCCTACTTTTCATTCCAGTCCCATATAATGAAAAGGATCTTTTTGGGGTGTTAGTTCTAGAAGGTCTTGTAGATCTTCATAGAACCATTCAACTTCAGGTTCTTCACCATTACTGGTCGGGGCATAGCTTTGGAATACAGTGATATTGAATGGTTTGCCTTGGAAACGACCAGAGATCATTCTTTCATTTCAGAGATTGCATCAAGTACTGCATTGTGGTGGCTCAGATGTTAAAGTGTCTGCCTGAAATGCGGGAGACCTTGGATCAATCCCTAGGTTGAGAATATCCCCTGGAGAAGGAAATGGCAACCCACTCCACTATTCTTGCCTGGAGAATCCCATGGACGGAGGACCCTGAGGGGCTACAGTCCACGGGGTCGCAAAGAGTCAGACACAATTGAGAGACTTCACTTTCACTGTACTGTGGACTCTTTTGTTGACTATGATGGCTACCTCATTTCTTCTAAGGGATTCCTGTCCACAGTAATAGATATAATGCTCATCTGAGTTAAATTCACCCATTGTAGTCCATCTTAGTTCGCTGATTCCTAGAATGTTGACGTTCACTCTTACCATCTCCTGTTTGACCACTTCCAATTTGCCTTGATTCATGGACCTAACATTCCAGGTTCCTATACAATATTGCTCTTTACAGCATCAGACCTTTCTTCTATTATGAGCCACATCCACAACTAAGTCCTGTTTTTTGCTTTTGCTCCATCCCTTTATTCTTTCTGGAGTTATTTCTCCACTGATCTCCAGTAGCATATTGGGCAGGTACTGACCTGGGGAGTTGATCCTTCAGTGTCCTATCTTTTTGCCTTTTCATACTGTTCATGGAGTTCTCAAGGCAAGAATACTGAAGTGGTTTGCCATTCCCTTCTCCAGTGGACCATATTCTGTCAGATCTCTCCCCCATGACCTGGCCATCTTGGGTGGCCCCACATGGCATAGCTTAGCTTCATTGAGTTAGACAAGGCTGTGATCTATGTGATCAGATTGGCTTGTTGACTGTGATTGTGGTTTCAGTCTGTCTGCCCTCTAATGCCCTCTCTCAGCACCTACCGTCTTACTTAGGTTTCTCTTACCTTGAATGTGGGGCATCTCTTCATGGCTACTGCAGCAAAGTGGAGCTGCTGCTCCTGACTTTGGATGTGGGGTACCTCCTTTCAGCTGCTCCGGGGCTGTGCAGCTGCCATTCCTGGGCTTTTTTATTGGGAATATAATTTTGCAGAGACTATGGGAAATTGTATGGAGATTTCTCAAAAAATTCAAGACACAGCTACCATAAAATTCATAAATTTTACTGCTGGTTATTTATTCATAGGAAATAAGAACATTGATTATAAATGATATATGCACCTCTATGTTTGCTGCAGCATTATTTACAAAAGCCAAGATATGAGAATCAATGTACAATGGAATATTATTCAGCCAGAAAAAGCATCTACTTCTGTTTCATTGGCTACTCTAAAGCACTTGACTATGTGGATCACAAAAAACTGGAAAATTCTTAAGAGAGGGGAATACCAGAACACCTTACATGTCTCTTGAGAAATTTGTATGCAGGTCAAGAAGCAACAGTTAGAACTGGGCATGGAACAATCAACTGGTTCCAAACTGGGAAAGGAGTATGTCCAGGCTGTGTATTGTCACCCTGTTTAGTTAACTTATATGAAGAGTACATCATGCAAAATGTTGGGCTGGTTGAAGTACAAGTCAGAATCAAGATTGCTGGGAGAAATATCAATAATCTCAGATATTCAGATGACACCACCCTTATGGCAGAAAGCATAGAAGAACTAAAGAACCTATTGATGTAAGTGAAAAAGGAGAGTGAAAAAGCTGGCTTAGAACTCAACGTACAAAAAACGAAGATCATCCCATTGGGTCCCATGACTTCATGGTAAAGAGATGGGGAAGCAATGGGAACAGTGACAGACTTTATTTTCTTGGGCTCCAAAATCGCTATAGATGGTGACTACAGCCATGAAATTAAAAGATGCTTGCTCATTGGAAGAAAACCTATGAGAAACCTAGACAGCATAGTAAAAAGCAGAGACATTACTTTTCCAACAGAGGTTCATATAGTCAAAGCTATGATGTTTCCAGTAGTCATGTATGGATGTGAGAGTTGGACTATAAAGAAAGCTGAGCACTTGAAGAATTGATAGTTTTGAACTGTGGTGCTTAAAATTCTCTTGAGAGTCACTTGGACTTCAAGGAGATCAAACCAGTCAATCCTAAAGGAAATCATTCCTGAATATTCATTGAAAGGACTGATGCTGAAGCTGAAGCTCCAATACTTTGGTCACCTGATGTGGAGAACTGACTCATTGGAAAATCCTCTGATTCTGGGAACGGTAGAAGGTAAGAGGAGAAGGGGGTGACAGAGGATGAGATGATTGGATGGCATCAGTGACTTGTTGGACATGAGTTCAGCAAACTCCAGGAGTTTGTGATGTACAAGAAAGTCTGGCATTTGGAATAAGATGGACAGGGCTGAGCAACTGAGCTGAACTGAACTCAGCCACAAGAAGGAATGATATCTTGCCATTTTCAAGGACATGGATGATTCTAGGGTTTGTTATGTGAAGTGAAATAAATCTGACATAGAAAAACAAATACTTTTTCACTTATATGTGGAATCTAAGAAACAAAACAAACAAACTTAACAAAACTGAAACAAAGTTACAGATACAAAGAACATATAGGTAGTTGCCAGAGGGAGGAGAGATAGAAGGAGGAAAGAAATAGCTGAAGGAGAGTAAGAGATATAAATTTCAGTAGGAAAATAAGTGAGGATATGAAACATACAGTGTATAGAATATCTCCAGTAACTAAATAATATTGTCATATGGTAACATATAACTACACTTATCATAATGATCATTTTGAAGAGTATAGAAATATCAAATTACTGTGATGTATAATAGGGACATAGTGTTGTTGTGAATTAATAATACTTAAAAAATAAACCAAAGAAGCTCAGAAAAAGAGATTGGATTTGTGATTACCAGAGTTGTGGGATATTGTCAACAACTATATAACATTTTTGTATGGTGACTTATTATAACTAGGATTATCATGTGATTGAAGAAGGAAATAGCCCACTCCAGTATTCTTGCCTAGAGAATCCCATGGACAGAGGAGTGTGGCATAGGGTCGCAAGAATCGGATACGACTTAGTGACTAAACCAACCACCACCATCATGGTGATCATGTTGAAACGTATAGAAATATAGAATCAGAATCATGTTGTTGTGCAACATCAACTAACATAGTGTTGTTGGTGGTAATTTAACTTTAAAAGCAAAGAAATTCACAGAAAAAGAGATAAAATGTGTGGTTACTACAGGCAGGGAATTTGAGAGTGGGACATGGATGAAGGCAGTCAAAAGGTACAAAGAACCAGAAGTAAGAAAAATAAGTACTAAGCATGCAATGTTAACATGATAAATATAATTAATGCTTCTCTAATATGAAAATTGCTAAATTAGAAAGTCCTGAGTTCTTATCACAAAGAAAATATATATATATTTTTTATATTTCTTTAATTTTACACTAAAATTATTGTGATAATAATTTTATTCTTTGTATACATCAAATTGTTACATTATACATCTTAAAATAATACAAACTTGTGTTGTCAATTATATTTCAATAAAACTGGATTTAAAAAATCTGAAATAGGATTTCTATGGGTTGGTAAAAGATTATTTGATCGAGTTTTAGAGAAATTTTTATGAGACAGTTAACCTCAACTAATTTTGTAGAAGTGTTTCATCTGCTACATATGAGGAATAAAATATTGGATGCATGAAACAGGGCACTCAAAGCTGGTGCACTAGGACAACCTGAGGGATGGGATGAGGAGGGAGGTGGGAATGGGTTTCAGGATGGGGGACACATGTACATCCATGGCTGATTCATGTCAATATATGGCAAAAATCACTACAATGCTATAAAGTAATTAGCCTCCAACTAAATAAATAAATAAATTTTAAAAATGAGATTATTCAGAAATAGTTGGTATTTTTTAATTAAAAAAACAATTTGACAGTGATATATGTTTCCTAAAGACAAAAATCAAGTGTCCAATCTCTTCTTCTTTCATTTCTTAAAATATTAAAATATACATCTTTATTTTATACCTTAGATTTTAACCTTTCATTAACTTTTACAAAACATAGAACATTTTTCCCAATATTTTGAAGTGATAGTTTTCAATTGTTAAGGATAATTTCAAATAACACAATAAATACTAATCTAACTCAGAAGTAACATCTGTATGCAGGTCAGAAGCAACAGTTAGAACTGGACATAGAACAACAGACTGGTTCCAAGTTGGGAAAGGAGTATGTCAAAGCTGTATATTGTTACCCTGTTTATTTAACTTATATGCAGAGTACATCATGAGAAATGCTGGACTGGATGAAGCGCAAGCTGGAGTCAAGATGGCTGGGAGAAATATCAATAACCTCAGATATCCAGATGACACCACCCTTTTGGCAGAAAGTGAAGAGGAACTAAAGAGACTCTTGGTGAAAGTGAAAGAGGACAGTGAAAAAGTTGGCTTAAAACTCAACATTCAGAAAACGAAGGTCATGGCATTGAGTCCCATCACTTCATGGCAAACAGATGAGGAAGCAATGGCAACAGGGACAGACTTCATTTGGGGACTCCAAAATCACTGCAGATTGTGACTGCAGCCATGAAATTAAAAGAGGTTTGACCCTTGGAAGAAAAGATATGACCAACCTAGACAGCTTATTAAAATACAGAGAAATTACTTCGCCAACAAAAATCTGTCTAGTCAAAGCTTCGGTTTTTGCAGTAGTCATGTATGGATGTGAGAGTTGGACTATAAAGAAAGCTGAGTGCTGAAGAACTGATTCTTTTGAACTGTGGTGTTGAAGACTGCTGAGAGACTTCTCAGGGACTGAAAGGAGATCCAACTTCCATCCTAAAGGAAATCAGTCCTGAATATTCATTGGAAGGACTGATGCCGAAACTCCAATACTTTTGCCACCTGATTCGAGAACTGACTCATTTGAAAAGACCCTAATGCTGGGAAAGATTGAAGGCGGGAGGAGAAGAGGATGACACAGGATGAGATGGTTGGATGGCATCATCGACTCAATGGACATGAGTTTGAGTAAAAATATTTAAACACTAGCTATTAATTAATAAAAAGGTAGATGTTCCTTTTATATCAAAAAAAATCTTAGAAAAATGGATATTTTTCTTTTTAGTTTTTTGTTTTTATTTTGTGTTTGATAGACACATAGATATATTACTCAGAGTAACTCTTTTAGCTCTAGGCTAGAATCTTAATTTCTGTGTCCTAAATAATTAGTATTTGAGCAGTATTAGTGTATAAACATTGGTAATAAGTTGATAAAAGTTGGTTTATTTTCTACAGGCTTTCTATTATGCCTTAACCTTGTGAAAATTTGAGATGCTTTGACAGGTATCTGTATGTCATTTTTTTTTCTCCCAGTTCAGCTAGGTAGCAGCTTAATCCAGTATCAGTTTGTTTTATAAAATCTTAGTAAGTTTTCAAAAAACATAGCTTTATAAATATACAAAAGAACTACTTGACTTTCGTTTTAATTTTTTTTTCTTTAGTAAGGGTGATATAGTACTAGATAGAACTATGAATATTGTTAGAACAATTTAAATTAAAATATCTTTATAACATAAGGTATATAAAAGAGAATAAGGTAAAGTTTCTGCTTACATTACACATGCAGTTTTGCTTATTATATAATCAAGTGTATATCTAAAATCTACGACATTGCAATGAACATTTAGGAGTATACAGAGACTGGTATTAGCACATGTAAGTGAAGGACAAAATACAAGGAGCAAAGTAATAAAAGTGACTATTTTGCTTGGAGAATAGCAACAGGAGACTATAACTAGGCTCTTGACACTTGTAGTGTGAGACATTTTTACTCTTTTCAGTGTTAATCAATAATTTGGATAGATTTTAATGTTCTTTAAAATTCAAAATTTATAATATAAGCATCTAAACAGTATGCAATTTCAAGTGCCTCACTGCCTCATGTAATCTAAGAAACTAATTGTGCCTTCAGTAATGTGCATTGACATCTACAGACATCACTGCAGTGAACACATCTGCTTATAAGACAGGTGGTGCTATCAGCTTATATATGGGGTAGGATCAAGATAATATTTTGACTCTATTAAAATACAGCAATGGACAATTTGTTCTGCAAAATAGTTTCCATATTTTTAAAAAGTTATGTTCTAATGGACCTTATGGTATAATGGGTGAAATGTTGAAAATGTTAAGAGTAATTAAGAAAAATGATAGTTTTAAATATAATCAAGGGAAATACATCTTTCTTCCTACGATTTTCTCTTTCCATTTCTCCCTTACTTTTAAATATCATCTCTGTTCTCAAATTATTTAGGATAGTACTTGTAAAAGGGTAGAATAATTTTGAGGTAATTTGACATATCCTCCTGTTAAACTTGCTATTGGCTATTTTCTTATGTATGCTGCTGCTGCTGCTAAGTCGCTTCAGTCGTGTCTGACTCTGTGTGACCCCAGAGATGGCAGCCCACCAGGCTCCCCTGTCCCTGGGATTCTCCAGGCAAGAACACTGGAGTGGGTTGCCATTTCCTTCTCTAATGCATGAAAGTGAAAAGTGAAAGTGAAGTCTCTCAGTCGTGTCCGACTCTTAGCAACCCTATGGACTGCAGCCTACCAGGTTCCTCCATCCATGGGATTTTCCAGGCAAGAGTACTGGAGTAGGGTGCCATTGCCTTCTCTGTTCTTATGTATAGTTCCATTTAAATTGTGTCTATTTTTTTCTACAACTTAAATGGGCTAAAATTCAGGTAAATAGCCAAGAGGTGTCTGCTTATGAGGGGAATATCTTACTTTATTTTCGGATTGTTTTCATCTCATTTCATGAAAACTTTTTTGGTTGGTGCTACATATGCAGTCTTATATAAATTCAAAATAAAACTATAATGAGAAGTCACAGAGCAATTTATCCTTTCATTATTAGTTAATTATACCAGTTAATCCATGAATTAAAGAAAGTTTTGCTTTATTCTTTAATATAAATATTAAAAGCATGCATTTTAAAATTATCATATTTTATAATAGTTATTTTAGCAATTTGGAGTCCTTGGCTTTGATGAAAATATAATAACATATTTCAGACAGATTTGCAACTAGTACAGACACTTAAAAAATTTTTTTAACCAAATTTTTAAAGTTCATATAAGATTAAAAAAATCTAACTTGAAAAAATACAAGGTACTATCACCAAAATGTTATGAAGTATCAGGCAAAATTACCAAATTCAGTAACAAAATTAATTGTTTTTAATTGAAAACCACAGGAAATTTAGTAATAAGCAACTAAGGAAATAAAGTTTTATAACAGTGTTGCTTATTTCATTAAATGTTGATTATCAGTTACTAAAAGGTACAATATAGAGGAGTGGACAAAATGACTGAATAGGAAGACTGATCACACCCCTCCCACAGGCACACATTACAACTATTTATAGAGCAACCATTAGTGAGAACAACCTGAAGACTAACAGAAAAGATCTTCTACAAATAAAAATATAAAGAAGGAACTACAATGAGACAAGTAGGTGGGTGGAAACCCAGTGAGGTCAAGATTCATACCCTTGGAATGGTGATCCACAAATGGGAGGACGATTATCATTTTAGCAATTCTCCCCAAAGAGTGAGGGGTCTGAGCCCCACATCAGTTTCCCCATTCTGAGGGCCCTGCATCTGGAAAATGAGCCTACAGAACAGCAGTTTCTGAAGGCCCAGAGGACTCACCTTCAGGAGAGCCAGTTCAGTTCAGTTCAGTCACTCAGTCGTGTCCAACTCTTTGAG
>NW_011494930.1:1232952-1257244 GCF_000754665.1 Bison bison bison
ACAGCCCCCAATCCCTCCCAGCATCAGAGTCTTTTCCAGTGAGTCAACTTTTTGCATGAGGTGGCCAAAGTACTGGAGTTTCAGCCTTAGCATCATTCCTTCCAAAGAAATCCAAGGGCTGATCTCCTTCAGAATGGATTGGTTGGATCTCCTTGCAGTCCAAGGGACTCTCAAGAGTCTTCTCCAACACCACAGTTCAAAAGCATCAATTCTTCAGCAGGAGAACCAAAGAACTATAAAAAGTAGAAATTCTACTCTTAAGCACACAAAATTTCACATGTTTGAGATCCAGAGAAGAGTTAGAAATCTGAAAGGACCCTGAATTAGATACATGTTCTGGTCTTGGAGAGCTTCCTATAGAAGTAGGAAGGCACTGGGACTCACTCTGAGTAAATGCTAACAGCAGCTGTTGTAAGGGCACTGGTGTTGGAAATTGCCATTTTGGAATTATTCTGCTAGCTTGTAAGTGTTAAGACCTGACCCTACCCACCAACTGGTCAAAATCGTCTTGGTACACCCCCAGCCAAGTGGCTAGCCAGGCAAAGACACATTTCCACTTGCTAGTAGACCACTTGCCCTAAGAACCCCTTGACTACTGATTACCCCAGGACTTTGCTCCACTCACCAGAGAGCTCAGGACTTGTCTCAAGTGACCAGTGGATTAGCACTAGCTCAAAGACCAGTAGTCCTGTAGCCAGTCACCCCAGGACACAATTCTGACCATCAGTAGACCAGCATTAACTCAGGAACTCCTGGAGCTCTGTAGCCACCTTCCTCATTATTAAGCCATGCTCACCAGCAGGTCTGCACCAGGGCTTGGACTTCCTAGGCCATAGTGCCAACTTTGCCAAGGCTCAACTCCACCCAGTAATGACTGGCAGCCTCTAGAATAAGCAAGGCTTGACAACAAACTAGATCAGGGGCTAATTACATCCAATAACACACTCACTTTAGTCCACCCAACACAATAGAAGGGCCCAAACGGTCCACATGGAGGCCACCCCTAGAACATAGAACTTTTGTAACTACAACTAATGCACTGCTGGGTTCCACAGTATGTCAAATAACATGGCAAAGAAATGTAATTAAACTACCAAATATGTAGAAATAAAAACAAAGAATTAGGCAACATGAAAAGACTGGTGAATTTTTCCAAAAGAAGGAACAAGATACAATCGCAGAGGAAAAACTAAGTAAAGTGGAGATAAGCAATCTACTTAATAAATAGTTAAAGGTAATGACCATAATGATGCTCAAAGAACTTGGGAGAAGAATATATGAAGTTATAAGTTTCTAACAATAAGCTAGAAAATATAAAGAGGAATGAAAGAAAGCTGAAGAATACACTAGCTGAAATTAAAAAAAAAAAAACAAACTAGAAAGAACTGAGAACAAATGAGATGATACAAAAAAACAAATTAGCAAACTAGAAGAAAGAGTAGTAGAAACAATTGAAATTGAGCAAAAAGAAGAAGAAAACTTAAAAATGAGAATAGTTTAAGAAATCTCCTGGCCAATATTAATTGTACTAGCATAACTTAAAAATGAGAACAGTTTAAGAAGTCTCCTGGACAATATTAATTGTACTAGCATGCATGTTCAGAGAAGGCAATAGTACCCCACTCCAGTACTCTTGCCTGGAAAATCCCATGGATGGAGGAGCCTGGTGGGCTGCAGTCCATGGGGTCGCTAAGAGTCAGACACGACTGAGCAACTTCACTTTCACTTTTCACTTTCATGCACTGGAGAAGGAAATGGCAACCCACTCCAGTGTTCTTGCCTGGAGAATCCCAGGGACGGAGGGGCCTGGCCGGCTGCCGTCTATGGGGTTGCACAGAGTCAGACACGACTGAAGTGACTTAGCAGCAGCAGCAGCATTCATGTTATAGGGGGATCCCAAAAGAAGAAGAGTGAGTGAAAGGGACAGAGAACATTTTTGAAGACATAATAGCAGAAAACTTTCCTAACCTGATAAAGGAAACAGGCATCCAACTCAAAGGAGCACAGAATTCCAAATATAGCCAACCCAAAGAGGACCACACCAAGACACACTGTAAATAAAATGGAAACAATTAAAAATAAAGAGAGAATATTAAAATTAGCAAAGGCAAAGCAACAAGCTATATGCAAGCACATTTCCATAAGGCTCCCAGGTGACTTTTCAGCAGAAACTCTGCAATTTTGAAGGGAGTGGTATATATATTTAAAGTGATAAAAGGAAAGTACCCACTATGAAGAAGACTATACCATCAAAGCCATGATTCAAATTTGAAGGAGAGAGAGTCTTTTATAAACTAAAAAGATAAAAAAGAAAATTAGCATCACAATAAGATCTTTATAAGAAATGTTAAAGGAATTTTTATAAGCAGAAAAGAAAATTAGAAATATGAAATTTCTAGATTTCAGCTAGAAATATGAAAATTACAATAGGAAAATTATCTCCCTGAGAAAGGTAAATATAAAATAAAAGTAGTAGATCAATCATGTATAAAGCTAGCAGAAAGGCTAAAAGACAAAATTAGTAAAATAATTTATATCCACAATAAATAGGGATAGATAAAACAAAAATGGAAACTGTAATGTCAAAAATATTAACGTGTGTGGGGAGTAGAATGAATGTTTCTTGAAATGCATTCAAGCTTGAGTGATGAGAAACAATATAAATGCATATGCATATATATGTAAATATGTATATAAAACACCTATATTTTAGTTGCTATGGAGATATATACATATATATATACAGCTATATGTAAAACATATATATACACATATATTTATTATATGAATTTTATTATTTTGACTAGATTCATCAAGAAAAGAGATAGGTCCCACATAAATATATTCAGAAGCAAGAAAGGAACATTTACACCTGACACTACAAGATTACAAGATTACTTTGAATAATTATACATCAATAAAATAGAAAACCTATAAAAATAGATAAATTCCTAGAAATACATGCAATCCTCCAAGATAGCATAAAGAAGATATAGGAAATATGAAAAGACAAATTATTAGTAATGTAATTCAATCAGAAATAAAAATAACTTTCAGCAAACAGGATCCAAGCTGACCATAGTGCTTCACAGGTGAATTCTATGAATCATTTAAAGAAGATTTCACATCCATTCTTCTCAAACTATTGCAAAATGTTGCAGAAGAAGAAGTGTCTCAGAACTTACTTTATGAGATCAGCATTATCATGATAACAAAACTAGATAAAGATGTCACAAAAATACATACAGGCCAATATTACTGATAAACGTATGTATAAAAATTCTCAACAAAATATTAGCAAACAGAATTTAAAAGTACATTAAAAGTATCATACAACATGATCAAGTGGCATTTATGTAATATCTGCAAATCAGTCAATGTGATGCACCTAATTAACAAACTGAAGAATAAAAAAAATGTCATCATCTCAGTAAAAAATCTTCTGAACAAACTCAACATCCATTCATGTTAAAAACTCTCAATAAAGTGGATATGCAGGAAACATACCTAAACAAAATAAAGGTCATCAATGACAAGCCCAAAACTAACATCATGGTCAATTTTAAAAACCTGAAAGCATTTCCTCTAAAATTAGGAATAACACAAGGATGTCCAACTTCACTACATTTATTCAACAAGTTGTGGAAGTCCCAGTCACATCAATCAGGCAAGAGAAAGAAATAAAAGAAATCCAATTTGGAAAGAAAGAAGTAAAACCATCTTGTTTGCAGATGACATGATACTATATGTAGAAAATTCTGAACTACTAGAAAACTACTAGAGCTCATCAGTAAATTCTGACAAGTTGCAAGATGCAAAATTAATATAAAAGAAATCTGTTGTGTCTGTATGCATGAATGATGAACTAAGAAAAAGAGACATTAAGAAAACAATTTCATTTACAATTGTGACAAAGAATAAAATACATAGGTATAAATCTAACTAGCCATTATAAATAATTCTAATATATGTTTGGAAGTGCAAGAGATCCTAGATAGCTAAAACAGTCTTGGGAAAGTAAAAATAAAAAAGCTAGTAGTATCACTCTGCTGATTTCAAACTATTCTACAAGGACACAGTAATCAAAAGAGTATGGTACTGAGACAAAAGTGGACAGATAGATCAATGGAACAAAATAGAGAGTCCAGAAAGGAACTTATGATTATACAGTCAAATCATCTATGACAAAGAGTGCAAGAATATACAATAAGAAAAAAGAACCAGCTTTTTCAATAAATAGTGTAGAGAAAACTGGACAGCTATTTGCAAAAGAATCAACCTGGACTATTTTCCCACACCATATAAATCATAAACTCAAAATGTATTAAAAAATTAAATGTAAGCCCTGAAATCATGAAACATGTGGAAGAAAACTTAAACAGTATACACTTTGATATAAATATTAATATTTTGTGGATATATGTGCTCACAGAAGTGAAATAAGAGCAAAAATAAGGAAATGAGACTACAAAAAATTAAAACTTTTTGGACAGGCAAGGAAACTATCAATAAAACAAAAAAGAGACTTCTAAATATTTTAAAATGTTTTAATATTTACAACTGATAGATCTAATAAGATGTTGTAGTCAAAATAATCAGAGAAAGTCTACAACTAGACATCAAAAATAATAATAATAATTAAAAATTGAACAGAGGACTTAAGTTGACATTTTTTCCAAAGATTTACCTGGGCACATGAAAAGATGCTCAACATCACCAGGCATCAGGGAAATAGAAAACAAAACCACAGTGAGATGTCACCTCACACCCATCATAATGACTATTATAAACAAAGACAATAAATAAATGTCTGTGAGATTATGGAGAAAATAGAACCTCAGGCACTGTTGGTGGGGATATAAAATGGCACAACCACTACAGAAAATGATATCAAGCTTCACCAGAAAATTAAAAATAGAGCCACCACAAAACCCAGCAATTCTACACCTAGGCATTTATCAGAAGAAAATGAAAACACTGATTTGAAAAGATTTGTTGTTTAGTCTCTCAGTCATGTCTGACTCTGTGATCCCATGGACTGCAACGTGCAAGGCTTTCCAGTCTTTCACTATCTCCTGGAGCTTGCTCAAACTCATGTCCATTTAGTCAGTAATGTCATCCAACCATCTCATCCCCTATTATCCCCTTCTCCTCATGCCTTAATTCTTTCCCAGAATCAGGGTATTCTCTAATGAGTCAGCTCTTCACTTGAGATGGCCAAAGTATTGGAGCTTTAGCTTCACCATCAGTCCTTGCAATGAATATTCAGGTCAGATTTCCTTTAGGATTAACTGGTTTAATTTCCTTGCAGTCCAAGAAACTCTCAAGAGTCTTCTTTAACACCACAGTTCAAAATCATCAATTCTTTGACACTCAGCCTTCTTTATGGTCCAACTCTCACATCCACACATGATACTGGAAAAACCATAGCTTTGATATACATACCTTTACAGTAAAGTAATGTCTCTGCATTACAAAATACTGTCTATGTTTATCATAGCTTTTCTTCCAAGGAGCAAGCATCTTTTAATGGTATGGCTGCAGTCACCATCTGCAGTGATTTTGGAGCCCCAAAAAGTAAGGTCTGTCACTCTTTCCATTGTTTCCCATCTATTTGTCATGATGTAATGGGACTGGATGCCATGACCTTGGTCTTTTGAATGTTGAGTTTTAAGCCAGCTTTTTAATTCTCCTCTTTCACTTTTATCAAAAGCCTCTTTAGTTCCTCTTTGTTTTCTACCATAAGGGTGGTGTCATATGCATATGTGAGGTTACTGATATTTCTCCCGGCAATCTTGATTCCCGCTTGTGCTTCATCCAGCTCAGCATTTCACATGACGTACTCTGCATATTTGATAAATAAGCAGGCCAACAATATACAGCCTTCTTTTCCCAATTTGGAACCAGCCCGTTTTTCCATGTCCTGTTCTAACTTGCTTCTTGACCTGCATACAGGTTTCACAGGAGGTAGGTAAGGTAGTCTGGTATGCCAATCTCTTTAAGGATTTTTCACAGTTAATAAACTGTTATCTCAATAATGATCCACACAGTCCAAGGCTTTAGTGTAGTCAATGAAGTAGAAGTAGATGGTTTTCTGATAGTTGTTTTGAAGCAGAAGTAGATGTTTTGAAAAGATTTGCATAATTCTATGTGGAAAAATCAAGAGAGTTCCAGAAAAGCAACTATTTCTGCTTTATTGACTATGCCAAAACCTTTGACTGTGTGGATCACAATGAACTGTGGAAAATTCTGAAAGAGATGGGAATACCAGACAACCTGACCTGCCTCTTGAGAAACCTATATGCAGGTCAGGAAGCAACAGTTAGAACTGGACATGGAATAGCAAACTGATTCCAAATACGAAAAGGAGTATGTCAAGGTTGTATATTGTCACCCTGCTTATTCAATTTATATGCAGAGTACATCATGAGAAACACTGGGCTGGAAGAAGCACAAGCTGGAATCAAGATTGCCGGGAGAAACATCAATAACCTCAGATATGCAGATGACACCACATTTATGGCAGAAAGTGAAGAGGAACTGAAGAGACTCTTGATGAAAGTGAAAGAGGAGAGTGAAAAAGTTGGCTTAAAGCTCAACATTCAGAAAATGAAGACCATGGCATCGGGTCCCATCACTTCATGGGAAATATATGGGGAAAACAATGTCAGACGTTATTTTTCTGGGCTCCAAAATCACTGCAGATGGTGACTGCAGCCATAAAATTAAAAGACACTTACTCCTTGGGAGGAAAGTTATGACCAACCTAGATAGCATATTCAAAAGTAGAGACATTACTTTGCCAACAAAGGTCCGTCTAGTCAAAGCTATGGTTTTTCCAGTGGTCATGTATGGATGTGAGAGTTGGACTGTGAAGAAAGCTGAGCACCCAAGAATTGATGCTTTGAACTGTGGTGTTGGAGAAGACTCTTGAAAGTCCCTTGGACTGCAAGGAGATCCAATCAATCCATTCAAAAGGAGATCAGTCCTGGGTGTTCTTTGGAAGGACTGATGCTAAAGCTGAAACTCCAATACTTTGGCCACCTCATGCGAAGAGTTGACTCATTGGAAAAGACCCTGATGCTGGGAGGGATTGGGGGCAGGAGGAGAAAGAGACAACAGAGGATGAGATGGCTGGATTTCATCACTGACTCGATGGACATGAGTTTGAGTGAACTCCGGGAGTTGGTGATGGACAGGGAGACCTCACGTGCTGCAATTCCTGGGGTCGAAAAGAGTTGAACACGACTTAGCGACTGAAGTGAACTGATGTTCACTACAGTATTATTTACAATAGCTAAGATATGGAAGCATACTAGGTGCCCACTGATAAATGAAACAATAAAGAAGATGTGGTATAATATATGCAATGAAATATTATATAACCATAAAAGAGAATCAAATCTCACCCTTTGTGAAAACATGGATGCATCTAGAAGAAATTATACAAAATGAAATAAGTCAGACAGAGAAAAACAAATACTGTATGATTTCATTTATATGTTGGATATATAAATCAAAACAATGGACAAACAGAAACAGTCATAGATACAGACAACAGTTAGGAGATTGCCAGAGGGGAGGGTGGGTGAGGAGATAAGAGAATTATGTGACAGAAATCAAGAGGTACAAAAGTCCTGGGGAAAACAAAAATATGCCTGCAATGCAGGAGACCCAAGTTCAATTCTTGGATCGGGAACATTCCCTGGAGAAGAAATGGAAACCCACTTACTGCCTGGTGAATTCCATAGACAGAGGAGGCTGGTGGGCTACAGTCCATGGGTTGCAAAGAATCAGACATGACTGAGTGGCTAACACTTCACTTTCATGTATGAGGTAATTAATGTTCACTAAATTTGTGAACACTTCATGATATTAACATTTTACAAATGATGTGACATTTCATGATTATATAAATAAAATCATTATGCTATGCAGCTTAAATTTATACAATGCTTCATGTCAATATATCTCAATAAAATTGGAAGAATAAATGTTTTAAAATAGTAAATGGTTTTGGAAAAGATAATAGGTTTACAAAATAATGAAGATATGCTTCATTTCAAGTTTATGTTTCTGTGATTCTAATGCATAAATATAAATACTGTTCAAAAGCTATGTTAATGTGTTTTAGTTAATCAAAGAAACATTAATAAACATACAGTGTTTATTTATCCATGAATATGCAGTCAAGGCTATGGTTTTTCCTGTGGTCATGTATGGATGTGAGAGTTGGACTGTGAAGAAGGCTGAGCGCCAAAGAATTGATGCTTTTGAACTGTGGTGTTGGAGAAGACTCTTGAGAGTCCCTTGGACTGCAAGGAGATCCAACCAGTCCATTCTGAAGGAGATCAGCCCTGGGATTTCTTTGGAAGGAATGATGCTGAAGCTGAAGCTCCAGTACTTTGGCCACCTCATGTGAAGAGTTGACTCATTGGAAAAGACTCTGATGCTGGGAGGGATTGGGGGCAGGAGGAGAAGGGGACGACAGAGGATGAGATGGCTGGATGGCATCACTGACTCGATGGATGTGAGTCTGAGTGAACTCCGGGAGTTGGTGATGGACAGGGAGGCCTGGTATGCTGCGATTCATGGGGTCGCAAAGACTGAGTGACTGAACTGAACTGAACTGATTCTAGTGTATTTTCAAAAGCAGCCTGAATGGATTAGTCTTTTTGTGAACCATGGTCTTAACCTCTCTAGAAGAAGAGCAGCCAGTTTGAACCAAAGGGGAAGGATACAGGAAAGAATGAAAGATGGCTGTAGAATTCTTATGTTCTATAGGATGTTACCATAGAGCTATTTGGTTGAGAATGTGTGATGTTCTTCAAAATTAAGGAAAGAAAGACTCAAAAAGTAATTCAGAGATCATTAGGACTGCCTCCTTAGTTTAAAAACAGAGGCCCTTGCCTAGGTTTCAACAAATCTAATGACCACCACCAAAAGCCATGAGAGTCTGACTCTTTACCCAGCAGGGCTATGGGGGCATGGCCACTTCCACCTAGGTTTTGAAGGATGGAGCATTACAGAGATATGGCAGAAGATTTTAACAATAAGGGCGAGGCTACCTATAGGAAAATGCTCTGTGGAGAAATGGAGGTAGGGTTTCCCTGAGACCTTAAATGGGTAAAGCCACCAGCATACAATTCAGCCCAAAACAGCATGGGACTCCAACTCATGAGAGTTGATGCATGAACTGTGCCCAGTCAAAACTTAGTGGTGAGGATACCCCAGTGTGTCCAGAAGGCAAGACCCCTGCCCCTGTGAAAACAGCAGGAAAAGCAAAGTCTTAAGGTTTAATGTTTTGCCCGTTGGGTTTTGGACTTGCTTGCAGTCTGTCACCCCTTGTTTTCCTATTTCTCCCATTTGGGATGGAAGTGTTTACCCCATGTCTATCCTACCATTGCATTTTAGAAACACATAGTATTTAATGTCACAGGTTCTTACTAAAGAAAATTTGCCTCAGAATGAATTGATATTTAGATGAGACTTTGGACTTTAGCTTTTCAGTTGATTTAGGCATGATTAAGACTTCTGGATTGTTGGAAGAAAATGAATATATTTTTCACATGAGAAGGACATGGATTTTAGTGGTCCAGGGATCAAATGTTGTGATCTGAATGTGTATGAAAAGTGAAACTGAAAGTCACTCAGTTGTGGCTGACTTCTTGCGATCCCATGGACTATACAGTCTGTGGAATTCTCTAGGCCAGAATACTGGAGTGGGTAGCTTTTCCCTTGACCAGGGGATCTTCCCAATCCAGGGATAGAACCCAGGTTCTCCACACTGAAGGTGGATTCTTTACCAGCTGAGCCAAAAGGGAATACCTAGAATACTGGAGTGGGTAGCCTATCCCTTTCCCAGCAGATCTTCCTGACCCAGGAATTGAACGAGAGTCTCCTGCATTGCACGTGAATTCTTTACCAATTGAGCTATCAGGGAAGTCCCTCAATGTGTATGTCTCCCCAAAAATCCTATTGCTTGATATAATGGTATTAGGAAGTGGAGATGTTGGGAAGTACTTAGGTCATGAGAATGAAGCTCTCTTGGATTGACTGTATTAATGCTGTTATAAAAGAGACCCCACAGAGCTTCCTAGCTCCCTCTGTCATGTGAGGATACATTGAAAAGGCATCCTTCAGGAAGTGGGTCCTCAGAAAACACTGAATCTGTTGACCTCCTAATCTTAGACTCTCCATCCTCCAGAACTATGAGAAATATGTCTGGTTTTTATAAGCTACCCTATTTGTGGTATTGTGTTACAGTACCCAGACAGACTAGGAGAAGCTAGAAAGTGAGGACAAAATTCCAGAAAGGAGCAACAGAGAGTGGAACAACTCAAAATTTAAGGCTAAATTCAGCCTTAGATTTTCCAGGTATCTGGAAGTATCACATATGCTTATGGCTAATATAACTGAACATAGATTTCAGCTGCCACCACTTCACAGAGAGGCAGTTTGCAACTTGAGTTCTGCCAATAGTGTCTGTATTTTGTTTAGGATACCTTGTAGAAACACAAGGTTCTGTTATGTTCTTCTAAAGATTGTGTGTGTATGTTTCTACTTATATAATTGTGTCAGTATAGATTTCTTCTAATGTATGCACAAGGTAATTTTTTTCCAGTTTTTCTGAATTTTCTAGAATATCTAGACACTATTTACTAATAGTATGATTAGAAGTATTCTCCTAAAAGTTCTAATTTTTCCAATCATATTGCAGTTTTCCTTTTTAGGATGTTTGAATCTTAGAAAAGGTAATATTCTTTTATCTTGTCTATTCATATTTGTCATAGATAATCATTAGGAAAGCTGATTTTTCTTAAATGATATTACAGAGTTTATTGCAATTAACGTGAATTTCCATCTTCATTTGTTGAAGTCATAGATATTCTGATATGTAGCTATGCAATGAAATTATACCTTGATAATAAACTATATTTGATATTAGTTAATTATTTTCTGCTTTGTAACCATGTGAATGTTTCATAATATTCAAGAAATTACACTTACTTTGATTGATTTTAATTGACTTTCTCAAGTCATATTTTACCTAAAGTAAACTTTGCACATTTTAAGTATAATGTATATTGAATTAGTTGCTCAGTTGTGTCCAACTTTTTATGACCTCCATACATGGAATTCTCCAGGCAATAATACTGGAGAGGGTCGCCATTTATGGAAAGTAAATGGGAAAAAAGTGGAAACAGTGACAGATTTTATTTTCTTGGGCTCCAAAATCACTGTAAAGAGTGACTGCAGACATAAAATTAAAACATGCTTGCTCCTTGAAAGGAAATCTTTGACAAACCTAGACAAACATATTAAGATGCAGAAACATCACTTTGAAGATCTGTCTAGTCAAAACTATGATTTTTCCAGTAGTCATGTATGGATATGAGAGTTGAACCATAAAGAAGGCTGATGGCCAAAGAATGGATGCTTTTGATTTGGGTGCTGGAGAAGACTTTTAAGAATCCCTTGGACAGCAAGAAGATGAAATCAATCAATCCTAAAAGAAATCAGTCCTGAATGTTCATAGGAAGGACTGATGTTGAAGCTGAAGCTCCAGTATTATGGCCACCTGATGTGAAGAGCTGACTCATCAGCAAAGACCTTGATGCTGGGAAAGACTGATGGCAGGAGGAGAAGGGAACAACAGAGAATGAGATGGTTGGATGGCATCATCAACACAATGGATTTGAGAACAAACTCTGGGAGAGAATGAATGACAGGGAATCCTGGCCTGCTGCAGTCCATGGGATTGCAAAGGTATGGACATGACTTATCAGCTGAAAGCAACAACAATATATTGGGTTGGCTAAAATTTCATTTGGGTTTTTGTGCCAACTTACAGTAAAACACAAATGAACTTTCTGGTGAACCCAATAATTCAAAGGCTTTAGAAAAATTTATGCATCAGAATAGCTGTCAGTCAAGTTTAAAACTATTCTATTATTCCATAAAGTTTGTGGTGCTCTTTTGTAGTAAATTATTGACTCCAAACTCATGGCTTAGACATCACTGATCTCATTTCTACCATATAAAATTATATCTACTTTCAGAAATTCATGTAAAAAGAATCCCATGGTAGCCATCTTGGCTTATTTTGCTCAGCATACTGCTTTTAGTTTTAGACATAGTTTCCTGTGTCAGTAGTTTGTATATTTTTTTGCTGATTAGAATTCCATTCTATAAATAAACAGGGTATACATCCCTTTGACTATCAATGGGTATTTGCTGTTTTGACTTTTTTTTTTATCGTTACTGCTGTTTAGTCACTCAGTCGTGTCTGACTCTTTGTGACCCCGTGGACTGCAGCACGCTGGGTTCCCTGTCCTTCACTAACTCCCAGAGCTTGCTCAAACTCATGTCCATTGAGTCGATGATGCCATCAAACCATCTCGCCCTCTTTCACCCCCTTCTCATCCCACCTTAGATCTTTCCCAGCATCAGGTTCTTTTCTAATGAGGCAGCTCTTCATATCAGGTGGCCAAAGTGTTGGAGCTTCAGCTTTAGCATCAATCCTACTATTAAAAAATAATATTGTTATAATTATTAAAAAGTATATTTTGGACAGAAGTTTTCATTTCGTTCAATAAATACTTAGAAGGGTAATTCTTAAGTAATATCATCCAAACTGTTTTCCCAAGTACACATATCATTTTGTAATTTTTGGTTTTTGTTTTGTTTTGTTTTTTTGCAATGACGAGTTCTAATGGATCCATATCTAGACAAACTGTTGATACCATCAATAGCTTTAATTTTAGCTATCTAGTAGGGCAGTACCTCATTGCCTTTTAATTTCCCCTGTGATATTTTATCTTTAACATTTATGTAATACAATTATGTAAAGTTTAAAAATAAAATAAAATTAGAGAAAAAAAAAAAAAACATTTATGTATTTGCTTGTTGGCCATTCATGTATAGTGTTTGTATATATATATAATTTGTGTGTGTGCTAAGTTGCTTCCATTGTGTCTGACTCATTGTGACCCTATGGACTGTATACCACCAGGTTCCTCTGTCACTCTGTCTGTCTGTCTGTCTGTCTCTCTCTATATATATAGAGAGAGAGAAAGAGAGTTTTCGTTGTTATATTGGGGACTATATATCTTAAATTTTGTGTATGTGATGTGAAGTGGAGTGAAGGTACATTTTCTTCCCTACATGTCTATCCAGTTGTCACTATATATATGTATATATATAATGTTTATTCAAGTCTTTCACTCATTCTTAGATTTCTAAATGACTTTATATTTAGTTATAGAATTTCCTTATCTATTTGGAACATAAGACCTTTAATAGATACATGTGTTGGGAGTGTTCATCCCTGTCTGAGACCTGCTTTTCTATTTTTTGATAATGGCACCTTTTTGAAGAGGAGGTGGTTTTCATTTTGAAGATAATTCAATTGATTATTGCTATATGTTAATATTTAATCTGTCCAAATATTCTTTGTCTACTCCAAGGTAGTGAGCATTCCCTCATGTATTTTGCTATAGATGTTTAAAGTTTTGTTTTTATTTTGGGGACTATATATCTTATTTTGTGTGTATGTGCATATTGTGTGAAATGGAATGAAGGTACACTTTCTCTCCCACATATCTATTCAGTTGTCACGCTTTATGATTTCTTAAAAATCTGTGCTCTCTGATGAATTCTGTCAGTATCTTTTATAGATATCTATTATATTTGGTTATTTAAATTTTTTGTTGAATTTTCATCAGATTATTAGCAAGAATGTTCTTCCTTTTTTATTGCCTTTTATTGTTTCTACTTGTGGAGTTTGTTTTGTTTTAGGGGAATCTAATAATCTGATTAGATGTTGGAGAAGACTCTTGAGAGTCCCGTGGACTGCAAGGATATCAAACCAGTTAATCCTAAAGGAAATAAATTCTGAATATTCTTTGGAGGGACTGATGCTGAGACTGAAGATACAATACTTTGACCACCTGATGAGAAGAGCTGACTCACTGAAAAAGACCATGATGCTGGAAATGATTGAAGGCAGGAGGATAAGGGGATAATGATGACAGAGGATGAGACGGTTGGATAGCATCCCTGAGTCTATGGATATGAATTTGAGCAAGTTCCAGGAGATGATGAAGGACAGAAAAGCCTGGTGTTCTGCAGTCCATAGGGTTGCAAAGTGTTGGACACAACTAAGTGACTGAACAACAGTTATCTGATTAATTTATTATAAATCTTCCATGTATTTTTAAACAAGTTGAAATTTCTGTTAAATAATGACTTCTTCTAAATCAACTAAGATGAAAAAGAAAAGTGAAGTCATGAAGTCATGTCCAACTCTTTGCGACTCCATGGACTGTACCCCACCAGGCTCTTCCACCCATGGAATTTTCCAGGCAAGAATACTGGAGTGGGTTGCCATTTCCTTCTCCACAGGATCTTCCCAACCCAGGGATCAAACCCAGGTCTAAAAGGATAATTATTTTATTATACCATTGAATTCTTCTATTTTTGCATTCTGGGTCACTTAAATTCTTATAAATGTTTACCAAAATTTTCTTGCATTTCTAGTTTTATCTTATATATTTAGTTTCATTGCCATTTAATATATACTCTTTTTGTGTTTTAATTTCCTCAAAATCTGCACCTCTTATCAAAACATAGTGAATTTTTTTTACTATTTAGTGTTATCATTAAATTCCTCACATCTTATATTGTTATTCTGCCTGTATTCACAAGATATTGTATAACCTGCTCATGCACATATTTTAAAACTGTATTCATTTCATCTTAATGTATTCCTTAATCTTACTTTGCTATGTTACTTAGGGCAGCTAACACAGTTTCTTCTGTGTGTTACACATTGGCAAAAATAAGGAGTAATTTCTCATACAATTTTCCCTCCCAGGTCTTTAAGATACTTCTTATATATTTCATCTTATTATAGGATATTCATCTCCTATCTGTCAAACTACAGTCCTTCTCTAATTTAAATTGCAGTCAAGATAAAATTTACCCAAATTTACAGACTACCCACTCCAGTATTCTTGCCTGGAGAATCCCATGGACAGAGGAGCCTGGCAGGCTACAGCCGATGGGGTCACAAGAGTCAGACATGACTTAGCGAATAAACCACCACCACATAGACTAACTCCTTACTAAAGTTGCACAATTTTCTTCATTTAATTTCTAATGAAATCCAAGTTCTCAGTATTCTATTTTTTTTTTTTTGCCTCACAGTTTATTAATCTATTGGAAATGTTGAATAAAAGTCTCTGATTATTTATGTGAAAAGTAAAACTTCAAGGATTTTGCTTTTATGCCCTTCCTGACAGACTGTGATTCGAACATTTCACCAGAGGCTTCTTCAATAATATTCAGAAGCTCAACAGATTTGCAGGGCTTTTGATTCTCTCAGAAGGAATGACATCAATTTGCAGTAACATTGAATATTCACATACTTTTGAATACATCACAGGCAAGAGTCTATACACTGATTACCAAATGTTTAATTTGAATACTTACCTTGTCCTTCTTTAAATATCTCCCCTTTTTAGAATTAAAGGGGTCTCAAAAAGTCATTTTGGTTTTTAAATAACACAGGATGAATAAAAGTTCTATTCAAAAGGTTAAAAGAACCCATAACTCTTTGAAGAGAGAAAACACAGATGATCTCTTTTGGTAATTGTTAAAGGTCATGTTTTAATCTAGTGCCTCAAACTGATAATAGGGAACAGCCACAAGACTATAGTTGAAGGTCATAACATCACACTGAACTAAAAGTATATTAGAATAAAATCAATTAAGCATGGTATTTGTCTTCTGAAATTATTGGGTTTAACCAAGTTCACACCCCCATATTTGATATGAATATTTATCTAAATATTTTGAGATAATAGCAAAAGAAGAAGAAAATAAATTAGGTGGATTAAAATGTAATTCAGTAATTTTAACATTGTGAATATTACTTTTGACTTACATGAAAGTCACTTTAACATGTGCTGATTATTGAATAATAATATTTTGATCAGATTTCTTAGTTTATCTCTTTTTCAAATTTTTCCATCCTCCATAATCTTTATTTCCTGCTGGATTAAATATATAATTGTTCTGTTGAAAATTGTCTAGGGTTAAATAAAAAACAGTTGCAAATTTTAGTGTTGTCATTGCCTGTCTCTTAGTATATATTCATTATATTGAAATAACTTAACCCAAAAACTGAATGGTTTGTAAAAACTGTAGCATTTTATTTTGCTAATATAGAACTCAGTATTATTCACTACTCATTAAAATATTAAGATTAGAGAAACGATGATAATGAGATAGATACTTCCTCAAAATGCTTGATGATTTGTTGCATCCACAAAAGAAAAGATCCAGTAATTTTACTGGTTTGTAAGTTCTTCTTTACTATGGGTAAACCCTCTGAGACAGTTACTTTTATGACAAGTTTTAAAGATGTCAAACTAGGGTTAATTTGGTTTTCAAAGTTTAACATATAAATTAGGAATGGATAAGGACTTGAACTCACTCAGGTACTCTTGCCTGGAAAATCCCATGGATGGAGGAGCCTGGTGAGCTGCAGTCCATGGGGTCGCTAAGAGTCGGACACGACTGAGCGACTTCACTTTCACTTTTCACTTTCATGCATTGGAGAAGGAAATGGCAACCCACTCCAGTGTTCTTGCCTGGAGAATCCCAGGGATCGGGGAGCCTGGTGGGCTGCCGTCTATGGGGTCGCACAGTCAGACACGACTGAAGCGATGCAGCAGCAGCAAGGACTTGAACTTAGGCAAACTTCAGGAGATGGTGAGGGACAAGGAGTCCCCGTGTGCTGCATTCTGTGGGGTCACAAAGAATCGGACATGACTGGACAACTGAACAATAACAAGAACTAACACAAAGATCTTTTTGGTATTCTTTATTTACCTTGTCCTCTTGCACTCTGCTCCCTAAGTAATCTCTTCAAAGACTGGTTTCAGAGACTCAGACAAGGCTCTAAAAGTGTACACTACAGGGCAGATGCAGAATGGCTTATGGGCAGTGAATTTAAATTAAAATATGCAATAAAAAGACATTATGAGATTATATTCTCTAAAATTAATAAAGAAAAGGAATATAGCAATACAAATAATATGAGATTAGTTATTTCATTTCAAGTCCTCAGCAAAATCTACTGTTTGACAATGTTCTCTATTTTTTGTTAATAGGAAAAAAAATGTGGTCTCCAAGGTATAGCATTGCTTACAGTAGCCACTTTGAAGGAAGCAAAAGAGTAAATACTTTCTACTATGTATGACAAACTACTCAAAATACTTAAAAAGTCATAAATTTTACTGACATGGCATATTTTTTTAAATTTATTTAAATTATAGTACATTATTCTCACAGTTTCTGATCAAAAGAAATTGAGATGTACAGGAATCAATATTTCTAAGATCATGAAGCTAGCTAGTGAAATAATTGCTATTAAACCCACTTCTGCTTTCCTCAGACTTTCATTATGAAGTTACCAAAACTTAAATGAAGAAAATAGTAAGCAAATTCTCACAACAGATAATAGTATGTTGATATTTCCATCTCTTCTAATGGAGCCATTCGTATCATCTTCCATATCGTAACTGGTATATGTATCAGGTTAAAATTCAAAGACTGAAAAACTTTGAATAGAGAAGTTGTTGCAACTTAATTATATCTTGGTTCAAATATATGATTTTGAGGAATATTTGATATGCTATATTTTTATGTCACTTGTGATTTTAATCTCTAAATTATTTGTAGATGGATTTGCATCTGCCTTCTCTTAATTTCTTCAGTTCAGTCACTCAGTCATGTCCAACTCCTTGCAACCCCATGCACTGCAGCATGCCAGGCCTCCCTGTTCATTACCAATTCCCGGAGTTTACTCAAACTCATGTCCATTGAGTCAATGATGCCATCCAACCATCTCATCCTCTGTCATCCCCTTCTCCTCCTGCCTCCAATCTTCCCCATCAATAGGGTCTTTTCTAATGAATCAGTTCTTTGCATCAGGTGGCCAATGTATTGGAGTTTCAGCTTAAGCATCAGTCCTTCCAATGAATATTCAGGACTACTTTCCTTTAGGATGAACTGTTTGGATCTCCTTGCAGTCCAAGGGACTCTCAAGAGTCTTCTTCAACACCACAGTTCAAAAACATCAATTCTTCAGCATTCAGCTTTCTTTATAGTCCAACTCTCACATCCATACATGACTACTGAAAAAAACACAGCTTTGACTAGACGAATCTTTATTGACAAAGTAATGTCTTTGCTTTTTAATATATTGTCTAGGTTGGTCATAGCTTTTTTTCCAAGGAGCAAGCATCTTTTAATTTCATGGCTGCAGTCACCATCTGTAGTGATTTTGGAGCCCCCCAAATAAAGTCTGTCACTGTTTGCATTGTTTCCCCATCTATTAATAGAGGCATATTTTGTATTGACTAACCCTTCTGTAGAATGCAATTGTAGTTCTGAATAGAACATAGGAACAACTATTTTGGAAGGAACTAAGAGTGAATAAATACAGGAGAAATCAAAAGGAAGTACACCATAAAGGGCTTCCTTTGTGCTCAGGTGGTAAAGAATCTGCTTGCAATGTGGGAGACCTGGGTTTGACGTCTGGGTTGGAAAGATCCCCTGGAGAAGGGAAAGGCTACCCTCTCCAGCATTCTGGCCTGGAGAATTCCATGAACTGTATAGTTGATAGGGTTGCAAAGAGTTGGGCATGACTAAGTGACTTTCACTTTCATACCTTAAAGAGTTAAAAAACAAAAAAAAATTACACCAAGTAAAATTCTTACAATTTTTAAAAATGTTTTGCCTGGGGACATGCTCCAGATCAAGTAGTATAGGATGAGTAGATATAGAAAACTGCAAATTACTACTTGTTTGAAGATTCTGAACTGAAGATTCAGAATGTGGGATTTGGCACTATCACAGTCTATAAACTGAGAAAATTAATTCAGGAAGAAATTGTGGCACAGAGAAGATGCTCCAAACTTTCCATTCAAACATTTCTATAGTCATTAGTTAAGTGTGGATGAATGCACACTCCTTAAATGTGAATTCATAGGCAAGATTTCAATCATGTGGGCAAAAGAGCAACAGTCAGAATTTTGGAAGAACTGAACAGTTTCAGCTGCTGCCCATCATGAGGAAGACATGTTTCATTTTATCCAGGAAAAACATTCTTCAGAAGAAGATAACAAAATCCAGTGTCTCTACAGAACATCATTCTCAATAATTTATATAAAATGAAATATTAGACATGTCCAAATTAAGGCCCACAGTCAAAGAAGAGGTTAAAAAAAAAAAAAAAAACTGATGGCATAATAACCCAAATGCTGAAATTGATATGAATTTAAACTATCATAAATGTACAGAAATACTTCAGAGATATGTTCATAACAAACATTTAGACTCTACAAAAATGAAAACTCTAAATAAAAAACATGAAAATATTTTTATATTACTAACAGACATATTTAGAGCCGAAGACTTGAGCATATAGTACAGCAGGTTTCCACATACTCCTTCTCCTCTCTCATAGTTTTCCCTATTTCTGATGTATTGCATTGTTTTAGTACATTTAATAAAAGTGTTGAACCAATATTGATACACTATTTTTACTACAATACATTGGTTACATTAAGATTTGCCCTTTTTGTATTACAGTTCTTGATAAATATGTAATTTAACCTATCCACCACTGAAGTCTTATAGAGCATAGTTTCACTGCCCTAAAATTCCTTGTACTATATTAGAGCAGTTCACACATTCTCCACTACATCTCCAAACCCCTGGCAACCAATGATATTTCTGCTGTTTCTGTAGTATGAGCTTTTCCAGAATGCCTATAAATGAAGTCATACATTATATTCTATTTTCAGACTGGCTTCTTTCACTCAGCAATATGAATTTTGGATCCTTCATGTCTTTCTGTGGCTAGATAGCTCATGCATTTTTATCACTAAATAATGTTCTATTGCATGTAATATACATAGTTTGTTTATTCATTCACCTATTTAGAGACATCTTGGTTGGTTGCAGTTATTAAATATTTATGTGTAGATTTTTGTGAACTAATTGGAAATTTTAAAATTAAAAATTACAGTAATTGAAATAAAACTCTAAGCAAATAGCTATAATGACTCAGGAGGACAGCAGAAATGTTCAGTGAATTTGAGTAAACACCTGGAAATATAACTGGATCTTAAGAATGAAGAAAACACTTTAAAAAAAATCCAGAGTCTTATTTCCGTGGGACAATATCAATTCATTTAGCATATATGTATATATGGGTTTTTGTTCAGTTGCTAAGTCATGTCTGACTCTTTGTGATCCCATGGACTATAGTAGTAATAGTCCTTTACTATCTTCTGAAGTTTGCTCAGATTCATGTCCATTGAGTCAGTGATGCTATCTAATCATCTAGTCCTCTGCCATACCCTTCTCCTTTTGCCTTTAATCTTTCTCAGCATCAGGGTCTTTTCCAGTGAGTCACCTCTTCACATCAAGTGACCAAAGTACTGGAGCATCAGCTTCAACATCAGTCCTTTCAATGAATATTCAGAGTTGATTTCCTTTTGGATTTACTGGTTTGATCTCCTTTCAGTCCAAAGGACCCTCTAGAGTCTTCGGTGCTCAGGCTTCTTTATGGTCCATCTCTCATATCTGTGCATGACTACTGGAAAAGCCATAGCCTTGACTACATGGACCTTTGTTGGCAAAGTGATATCTCTGCTTTTTAATACACTGTCTAGGTTTGTCATACATTTCCTTCCAAGAAGCAAACACTTAATTTCATGGCCGCAGTCATTGTTCACAATGACTGTGGAGTCCAAGAAAATACAAGTGTAGGTATTAGTATTATTATCTCAATTTTACATTCAGTCCATTGTTGACATCCTATTTCATCATGAGTCTCTGGTCCAAAGTATTATCAATTCCCCTCATACATTCATAAAAATAGTCTCTCCATTCTTAATCATTTGTCCAACACACTTCCTGTATTCATCTGTTCTGAATATTAAATTGTTTACTTTCTGTTCCCGCATTATATCTTGCCCTTTTGTATGGCTTAAGCTTCTTATTTTGAGGCACTAATATGTTTCATTAATCCAACATATCAATCTAGTTGCAGAAAACCACTATTGAATTCTATTGCCTTAGTTTATCTAAGTTTGAAAAATCTTCTTCCCATGAGATTGGTGGTAGGTCAAATAATGGTCCCCCGCAAATGTTCACATCTTAATCCCTGAAACTTTTGTATATAATTTTTATGGTCAGTGGGATGTTACAGATTTAAATAAATTGAAGATCTTGACCTGGGGAGATTACCCTGGAATAATCCCCAGCTGGGCCCAGTGTAATCACAAGAGTCTGATGAGAGAAAGACAAGAACACCAGTCAATAATGAAAGAGGTGATGATAGAATCAAAAAGCTGGAGTGAGGCAAGAAGTCATAACCTAAGTAGTGAAGATCCTGTTGTAGAAACTGAAAAAAGTAAGGAAACTACTTTTCCCCAAAACCTCTAAAAAGAATGCAGCCCTGCAGACATTTTTATTTTAATCTTCTGATGTCCAGAACTTTAAGAGAATAAATTTATATTGTTATTAACCACTAGGTTTGTGATCATTGCTATAGCCGCAATAAGAAACTAATTTAGAGTTTGGCCCCTGAAAGTGGAGTGCTGATGTAAAAATATTTTTAAAATGTAGAAGTGTTTTTGGAATTATAAAATGAGTAGAAAATGGTAGAGTTTTGAGATACTAAGAGAAAAAGAAATCATCATAAACTTTTGGTAGGAAAATGGATGTTAAAATCTCTGCTGGCGAGAGCTCAGGATGAAGTGAGGAGCATGTAGAGACAACACAAAATTCAAGAATTCCCCTAGAAGCTGAAAAGAGCCAAGAAAATAGATTCACCCTTTCAGAAACTCCAGAAGCGATGGACACTACCTACACCTTGACTTTCAACTAGTAAACTTGATTTTAGAGTTCTGACTTCCAGAACTGTAAAATAATAAATATATCTTGTCATTAAATTTGTGTTAATTTGTCAGAGCAGCAACAGGAAACTAATGAGCCTGAAAGTAACTAATTTAGCTTCATTCTCAAACCTATTTTCCATTCAAGTTATTTGAAGTAGTGTGATGAGGAAATATTAATCTGATAGGGATTGAGGTTTCTTTCACTGGAACTAGCTGGGATCGCTGGAATTATATTTGGTGGAAGAGGAACTCAGTAATGTAAGAATTTCTGTACCATTTAAGAAGAAATTTACACTGACTTGAAAGTTGATAGAATTTCAAACTGTATGTTATAATAAGCTTCAATTTAAACTTGTCCATTAAGATCCACTTAAGACTATTCTTTGTTCTGTCCTCCTAATAGAAAAGAATCTCTATTCACTTTAGTAACTAACACTCACCTAATGTAGGTTAGTGATGAGGTCACACTGAATAAATACATCCTATTCTATAACTAATTATATTAAAATGAGTTTCTCTTTCTATATTTAACATTTTATTTCTAGGTTCCAGAAAATCCTAATGGTTGTGAAGAAAATCATTTTTAGTTTTATTTTTTAATGGTTATAGTTATAGTTTATTGTTATAAATTGCATTTGTCTTGGAGTAGCTTGAGTCTGCACATGTTATGTCAGTTGCCAATATGGCAATTGATGAGAATTTGTGGGACACAATATAATTATTTATCACTGAGCCAACTGTAATTATATCCTATTGGAAATCTGATAAGCCATTTTTCTATTTTTAAATATAGCCCTGAATTACAACTCAGTAGTGTGAAAGTGTCTTTTCCTCACAAGCAACATGTAAGCATCAAGATTTAGTACTAGACCACTGATTCACTTTTTGAAGCTAAAAACAGGCCAAATTAATTTTAAACAATAAAAGAAACTAAATTAGATTATACTTAAGTGCTCAAGATATGTGTTATATATTTGGCATATAATCTGTTTATTGGAAAAATAATTAATAACTTCATCAGAAGTGATTGTTTTCTTGGCTTCTATCTCATTGATTGCTCTCTTTAATTCTCATGTTCTTATATCTTTCCATTTATTCCTCTCTTCCTACTCAGAATTTTTCATTGGCTAAATACAAATAAGGACTGCAAGGTTCCTATTGTAAGAACTCATTTACCCAAAGTTTTCCAAACCAACATTCAGTTCAGTAAAATACATTTGAAAAATTTTTTGATAATCCATGTAAATGTAAATAAAAATATATTGCATTGTTCTCAATGAATATATTTATGGTATTCTTGGTATACCTTAGCTCCAATACATTTGTAACTTCTAGTGAACTATGACAGAATCTTTATTATCATACTCTGCATAGTAGAATGCACAGTGAAAGTTCAGGTTATTTCAGTTAAGCAATGGAAAGCTTCTTTCCTAAATAAGTGCAATTTCTAAGACAGATACTCTATAACACCACAGTGAGATGTCTTGCCAATATAGCATCATCCTACTAATACTGCTTCATAAATGTGGAAGGATGTATCTGCTCTATTTCTCTCTCCTCTCTTTCTCTCCCATTCTATTCCTAAAAATGAAAAATGATATGAAAAAGAGAACTTTTCAAGAATGACAGGAAAATCTCTATTCATCTTTGGTTGTGCAGAAATGTTAATGAGTATGAGAGGGTTTTGTTCTTCATATGCAATTGCTGTAAGGTGATGACAACAACAATCTCAGAGTCCTCACCTGTACAGTGGTTCAGTTCAGTTCAGTCGCTCAGTCGTGTCCGACTATTTGCGACCCCATGAATCGCAGAACGCCAGGCCTCCCTGTCTATCACCAACTCCTGGAGTTCACTCACACTCACATCCATTGAGTCAGTGATGCCATCCAGCCATCTCATCCTCTGTCATCCCCTTCTCCTCCTGCCCCCACTCCCTCCCAGCATCAGAGTCTTTTCCAATGAGTCAACTCTTCGCATGAGGTGGCCAAAGTACTGGAGTTTCAGCTTTAGCATCATTCCTTCCAAAAAAATCTCAGGGCTGATCTCCTTCAGAATGGACTAGTTGGATCTCCCTGCAGTCCAAGGGACTCTCAAGAGTCTTCTCCAACACCACAGTTCAAAAGCATCAATTTTTCAGTGCTCAGCTTTCTTCACAGTCCAACTCTCATATCCACACATGACCACTGGAAAAACCATAACCTTAACTAGACAGACCTTTGTTGGCAAAGTAATGTCTCTGATTTTCAATATGCTATCCAGGTTGGTCATAACTTTTCTTCCAAGGAGTAAGCATCTTTTAATTTCATGGC
>NW_011494930.1:1257344-1259141 GCF_000754665.1 Bison bison bison
GTCAGAGCAGCAACAGGAAACTAATGAGCCTGAAAGTAACTAATTTAGCTTCATTCTCAAACCTATTTTCCATTCAAGTTATTTGAAGTAGTGTGATGAGGAAATATTAATCTGATAGGGATTGAGGTTTCTTTCACTGGAACTAGCTGGGATCGCTGGAATTATATTTGGTGGAAGAGGAACTCAGTAATGTAAGAATTTCTGTACCATTTAAGAAGAAATTTACACTGACTTGAAAGTTGATAGAATTTCAAACTGTATGTTATAATAAGCTTCAATTTAAACTTGTCCATTAAGATCCACTTAAGACTATTCTTTGTTCTGTCCTCCTAATAGAAAAGAATCTCTATTCACTTTAGTAACTAACACTCACCTAATGTAGGTTAGTGATGAGGTCACACTGAATAAATACATCCTATTCTATAACTAATTATATTAAAATGAGTTTCTCTTTCTATATTTAACATTTTATTTCTAGGTTCCAGAAAATCCTAATGGTTGTGAAGAAAATCATTTTTAGTTTTATTTTTTAATGGTTATAGTTATAGTTTATTGTTATAAATTGCATTTGTCTTGGAGTAGCTTGAGTCTGCACATGTTATGTCAGTTGCCAATATGGCAATTGATGAGAATTTGTGGGACACAATATAATTATTTATCACTGAGCCAACTGTAATTATATCCTATTGGAAATCTGATAAGCCATTTTTCTATTTTTAAATATAGCCCTGAATTACAACTCAGTAGTGTGAAAGTGTCTTTTCCTCACAAGCAACATGTAAGCATCAAGATTTAGTACTAGACCACTGATTCACTTTTTGAAGCTAAAAACAGGCCAAATTAATTTTAAACAATAAAAGAAACTAAATTAGATTATACTTAAGTGCTCAAGATATGTGTTATATATTTGGCATATAATCTGTTTATTGGAAAAATAATTAATAACTTCATCAGAAGTGATTGTTTTCTTGGCTTCTATCTCATTGATTGCTCTCTTTAATTCTCATGTTCTTATATCTTTCCATTTATTCCTCTCTTCCTACTCAGAATTTTTCATTGGCTAAATACAAATAAGGACTGCAAGGTTCCTATTGTAAGAACTCATTTACCCAAAGTTTTCCAAACCAACATTCAGTTCAGTAAAATACATTTGAAAAATTTTTTGATAATCCATGTAAATGTAAATAAAAATATATTGCATTGTTCTCAATGAATATATTTATGGTATTCTTGGTATACCTTAGCTCCAATACATTTGTAACTTCTAGTGAACTATGACAGAATCTTTATTATCATACTCTGCATAGTAGAATGCACAGTGAAAGTTCAGGTTATTTCAGTTAAGCAATGGAAAGCTTCTTTCCTAAATAAGTGCAATTTCTAAGACAGATACTCTATAACACCACAGTGAGATGTCTTGCCAATATAGCATCATCCTACTAATACTGCTTCATAAATGTGGAAGGATGTATCTGCTCTATTTCTCTCTCCTCTCTTTCTCTCCCATTCTATTCCTAAAAATGAAAAATGATATGAAAAAGAGAACTTTTCAAGAATGACAGGAAAATCTCTATTCATCTTTGGTTGTGCAGAAATGTTAATGAGTATGAGAGGGTTTTGTTCTTCATATGCAATTGCTGTAAGGTGATGACAACAACAATCTCAGAGTCCTCACCTGTACAGTGGTTCAGTTCAGTTCAGTCGCTCAGTCATGTCCGACTATTTGCAACCCCATGAATCGCAGAACGCCAGGCCTCCCTGTCTATCACCAACTCCTGGAGTTCACTCACACTCACA
>NW_011494930.1:1259241-1283623 GCF_000754665.1 Bison bison bison
CAGTCCAGCATTTCTCATGATGTACTCTGCATATAAGTTAAACAAGCAGGGTGACAATATACAGCCTTGACGTACTCCTTTTCCTATTTGGAACCAGTCTGTTGTTCCATGTCCAGTTCTAACTGTTGCTTCCTGATCTGCATACACATTTCTCAAGAGGCAGATCAGGTTGTCTGGTAGTTGCATCTCTTTCAGAATTTTCCACAGTTTATTGTGATCCACATAGTCAAAGGCTTTGGCATAGTCAATAAAGCAGAAATAGATGTTTTTCTGGAACTCTCTTGCTTTTTCCATGATCCAGCATATGTTGGCAATTTTAAGCTTTAGAAATAATTTTTTGTGTATGTGTGTGGGGAGAGTGGGGTGGGGAATGTTCTGTTGCAGCCAATGCAACTAATAATCTGCATGGATATATGTTTTGAATGTTCTAAAGACCTGTTAATCTTTTTTAACCTCTGAATTTCTACAAATGTCCTTGCAGAACCAATTAATAAGTTGCCATATGCTGCTGCTGCTGCTACTCAGTCTCTTCAGTCATGTCGGACTCTTTGAGACACTATGGACCATAGGGCACCAGGCTCCCCTGTCAGTGTGATTTTCCTGGCAAGAATACTAGAGTGGGTTGCCATGCCCTTCTCCAGGGGATCCTCCTGACCCCAAAATTGAACCCTCATCTCTTGCATTAGCATGCAAATTCTTTACCACCAAGTTACTGGGGAAACCCAGATTATTAATAATACATCAATAAATACAGCAATACCAGAAAATTAAGAATATGCATTGCCCTATCATTGCAAGTGAAAGTGAAAGTCACCCAGTTGTGTCTGATACTCTGCGACCCCATGGTCTATACAGTCCATGGAATTCTCCAGGCCAGAATACTGGAGTGGTAGCCTTTCCCTTCTTTAGGGGATCTACCGAACCCAGGGCTTGAACCCAGGGATCGAACCCAGGTCTCCCGCATTGCAGGCGGATTATTTACCAGCTGAACCACAAGGGAAGCCCAGGAATACTGGAGGGATAGCCTATTCCTTCTCCAGCAGATCTTCCCAACCCAGGAATTGAACCAGGGTCTCCTGAATTGCTGGCAGATTCTTTACCAACTGAGCTATTAGGGAAGCCCAAATGCAAACTTGGTGGCAAATGAAAATATGTACTTGACCTAACAATTCTGAGAAAAAATCTTAAATTCTGAAGCCTTTGCAGTAAAATGCAAAGGGATACACTTGAGAAATATAAACGTGCCAAAAGATAAGTAAAATTAGAAAGATTTCAGTGGTCACAGAGAGGGTACAATCTTAGCACTGGAGACAGTTTGGGTTTCTCCATTGTCTTCATTTCTTAGTTGTATGACCTTGGGCAAGTTGGATAATCACTCTGTGCCTCAGTTTCCTCATTTTTTTTTTTTTTTTTAAGTACATGCATGTGTGTATGCTCAGTCATGTCCGACTCTTTGCAACCCCATGAATCGCAGCAGCCAGGCCTCCCTGTCCATCACCAATTCCCGGAGTTCACTCACACTCATGTCCATTGAGTCAGTGATGCCATCCAGCCATTTCATCCTCTGTCGTCCCCTTCTCCTCCTGCCCCCAATCACTCCCAGCATCCGAGTCTTTTCCAATGAGTCAACTCTTCACATGAGGTGGCCAAAGTACTGGAGTTTTATTCACTGGGAGGACTCATGCTGAAGCTGAAGCTTCAGTACTTTGGCCACCTGATGTGAAAAGCCAACTCGTTGGAAAAGACCCTGATGCTGGGGAAGATTGAAGGCAAGAGGAGAAGGAGATAACAGAGGATGAGATGGTTGGATGGCATCACCAACTCAGGGAAGCTTCTCGAGCTGCTGTCCATGGAGTCACAAAGAGTTGAACATTACTGAATGACTGAACAACAACAACAATGAATCATCATCCAGAATCCAAAAACTTAAATAGAATTCACATGCTATTCTTATAGGAGATGATACTGGGCAAACAGATTCAAATATTCATTATAAACAGATGAAACAAGGGAGGAGTAGGGAAGTAGTCTTTGAAGAAGGATTGCCCTTTTTATCAGTTAGACAACGTGAAGACAGCCCCTCATAGCAGTCATTTTGAAAAAGAAATGTTTTTAAGCAACTCATAGTAAAATAGTCATAAATATACATATCAATTTTACCTATCTACATATGTAATTGATTATCTTGTTGGATTTGTGCCCCATTAACATCTAGAGGTAGTCATAACACATTGTTGATGATACATTTATAATTTTATTTAATTGCCTCAAATTTAGCTCTTAAATGTATCATAAATAATGTATCATAAGTAATGTATCAGTGAACAAAGATTAGTGCAAGGAGAACTAAATGAGCAGCCAAGAGACCAGAATACTAATCCCAGCTCCAAACCAGCACCAGCAGTGCAACTTCAGGCAAATTACTTCAAATGTAAAAGAGCTAAGTTGAATTAAATATCTCCCAGTACGATTTAATGTTTTTGATGAATTAGAAATGCTATTCCTATTACTATGGATATAGGCCAGTGATTTGAAATACATTTTAAAACACTGCTTTAAGAATCACAAGGTGAATTATTAACCCAAATCTTCATACTTTAGAGACAAATAATGTAAGACTGAAAATGTACCCATGTAAATTTAAACACTTTACTTTCTAGTCATGCGTTATTTTTAAAGCTTCTTATTTTATGTTATCTTGATCTTTCACCAAGTTATTATGTTATAGTAATGACTTAAAACAATTTCACAGGATTTTATCTTATAAAAAATTAGTTATCCAACAGTTTTGTCTTGATACAAATTTGCACAAGATAGATGTAGCTTTCTTTGAGCCAAATGAACTTGCTTCTACTGGGTATTATACAAAGGGCTAAAACAACCAACTCCTTACAAAACACAAAAGACTCCAGTAATGAAATATTTACTTCCTAGAGAGTCATAAGTGTGTACAAATATTGTATATATACATATATGTACATATATGTATAATAAGCTGCAGAAAACCACTTTAAAAATTAAAAACTTTCACATAACTATTTACACATTTAGGAATATGATGTTCTTTGAATGCATATTGATATATCTATATATGTTCTAAATAAGACTATTTCCATTTATTTAATTCCAATATCCTAGATCTTCATTTCATCTGTTTTATATAAACAAAAGAATTGAAAGTATTGACTGTCTTTACTGTATTGACTGATATAAACTTATATAAGGAAGAGCAATTATCCATTGCTAAATTAATACTGCATAGAATACCACCCAAACAGAGTGGCTTAAAGCAAAAGTCTTTTATTATATTTTTTGTGTCTGTGGATGAGAAGAGTAGTTTTGATGATTTGGGTCATTTTTGGGTAGAACTCATCTGTGCTCATTCATTTATTTGAGATAGGTTGGCAGTGGATTATGGCTGGCTGCTAAAATTGCCTCATCTGGGACACTGGGCTCTTTTCCATGCATCCTTCACTTTCCTACAGTATTCTAGCCATATTCCTATGGGTGAAGCAAGCATTCAAGAGGAAGGAAGCTCAGTCACCAAACAGGAAGCAAGAAGTCATATGCATGTACTTCTCAATCCTCTGCTTGTCCAATGATAACCAGCTGGACGAAGAAAGTCACATGTTGAGGCTGGAATTAAAGCAGGAGGGCACTGAAATTTACAGTATTAAGATACAAGGTACAGGTAGACTTTTAATTTCCACAACTAATGCCACTCATTATAAAAATCCTGAAGGGTACAGTGAATCATATAAATTTTCAGAGATACCTGTTTTAAGGATACTCAATTACTAAAGCCCTTAATCAATGCAAATAGATGAATGGTACTTACAGTCATTTTCTATGTTCTGATTATAAAAGTATTAATTAAAAAAATTAAAATTGATAAATCAGCAATTATGTTAAAAATCGTCAATATTTTAATAATTTTTCTTTAACTCTACATACGTGATTACATATTAAAAACAAAATTATGGCAAAACCAATACAATATTGTAAAGTAATTAGCCTTTAATTAAAATAAATAAATTTATATTAAAAAAGAGAATGTACTGTATATATATTATGTTTATACTGTTTGAATGCATACAATGTGTTTATTATTTATGCACACATTCACAATGTCATATATCATATAAACATATATGTGAAACCACATGTACACATGCACATACACCCAGACTTATATATAAATATATTTATACCTTTACTGAATTGCTTTTCAGTAAATACCTTTTACTGAATCATCTGCCTTATATGTATATATTTAATCCTTCTTATCATAAACATTTCTCCACATAAAAGTTATTGAAGCTCTCGAATTCAACACCATATTTATTTATTTATTTTTTTGGTTCTATTTTCTTTTTTTACTTTACAATATTGTATTGGTTTTGCCATACATCAACATGCATAGTTATTAAAATGTTTATTTTGGGGATCATATATTTAAGCTATGTTATACTTTCTAATACATAGATATATTGTAGTCATTTTTTTAAAAATTATATCATAGAAATTATATTATTGGATCAAAAATGTAAATATTGCTAGAGTCTCAACATGTCATCCTCTATCGCCCATGGGAATGCTCTTATAATTTACCCTTCTAGTAAGGGTATTTGAAAAATACAGACCTCACTTCACTCTCCATGAAGTACAGTAGTTTGATTTGCCAGTTCAAAAATCAGACATGTTTTTCTTATTTTATTCTGACAAAGTAAAATCTTTAACATGTATAATATTGTCAGTTTATTTTACCTTCCTCTCCTTCAGTTTTCTCATATGAAAAACTGGTATAACTCCACAGATAGATTGGGTAAAGATTAAAAGAAGAATGAGAATTATAAATTGTGGAGCATATATTCAGGAAGCACAGCAAGTACTCAAAGGTGTTTAGTGTTTTTTATTGTTGATAGTACATTTGCTGATTTTATCTTTTATGGATTGAGCAATACAATATTTCAAATATTTTCTATCAGAGTATTTCTCATTTTCTTATCAACATATTAGAGCTCTTTACACTAAGAATATAAATTAATTGTCACATACATAGCAATGATTTTTTCTAGTTAAATGCTGACTTTGTTCACAGTGTTGTTATGAGCAGATTTATTTTAATTTTGTGTCTTCAAATATATTATTATTTTTACTTATCTTAGAATTTATTATTATTATTAATTTAGTTAGGTGATTTTTTAAAGTTTTATTTTATGTTGAAGTATAGTTAATTTACAGTGTTGTGTTAGTTTCTAGTTCACAGGAAAGCAATTAAGTAAAAGGTATACATGTATCTATTCTTTTCCAGAATTATTTTCACATATACATTGTTACAGAATATTGAATAGTTCCCTGTGCTATACAGCAGTTCCTTGTTGATTATCTATTTTAGATATAGCAGTGTGTATGCATTAATCCCATACTCCTGATTTATTTCTCCCCCTACCAAATTTCCCCTCTGGTAACCATAGTTTGTTTTCTATTTCTGTGAGTATGTTTCTATTTTGTACTTATGTTCATTTGTGTAATATTTTTTTTAGATTTCACACATGTGATATGATATATTTGTCTTTCTCTGTATGACTTGCTTCACTCAGTATGCTGAACATCCATATTGCTGCAAGTGGCAATATTCCTTCTCTTTTATTCTATTGTGTATTCTCTTCTACCACATCTTCCTTACCCATTCATCTGTCAGTGAATATTTAGGCTGTTTCGATGTCTTGGTTGTTATAAATAGTGCTGCTGTCAATATTGGGATGCATGTACCTTTTCAACTTATGTTTCTTTTTTTTTTTTTTTCCCCCAGAAACTTGCTCAGGAGTAGGATTGCTGGATCACATGGCAGTTCTATTTTTAGTTTTTGAAGGAATTTCCATACTATTCTCCATAGTGGCTGTACCAATTTACAGAAGGGTCCACTTTTCTCTGTATGCTCTCCAGCAACGGTTGTTTGCAGACTTTTTTATGATGGCCATTCTGGTCATTGTGAGAAAATGTTTCTTTGTAGGTTTGATTTACATTCATTTTATAACTACTGATGTTGAGAATCTTTGCATGTGCTTCTTTGGATAAATGTGGATTCAGTTCTTCTGCACATTTTTTGATTAGTTTTTATTTTATTTTATTTTTTAATTTATTTTTTTGTTTTATATTGAGCTGCAGGAGTTGTTTGCATATTTTGGAGATTCATTCATTGTCTGTTTCATTTTCAAGTATTTTCTCCCTTTCTGAGGGGAATCTTTTCATGTTGTTTATTGTTTCCTTTGCTATGTAAAGCTTTTAAGTTTAATTAGGTCCCATTTGTTTATTTTTGCTTTCATTTTCATTACTCTAGGAGATATCACTGCAATTTATGTGAAAGAGTGTTCTGTCTATGTTTTCTTCTAAGAGTTTTATAGTATCTGGTCTTGTGTCTAGGTCTTTAATTTTCATTTTGAGTTTATTTTTATGTATAGTGTTAAAGAATGTTCTAGAGTCATTCTTTTGAGTACTTGTCCAGCACCACTTAGTGAAGAGACTGTCTTTTTTCCATTGTATGTTCTTGCCTCCTCTTTCATAGATGAATGAACCATAGGTGTGTGAGTTTATTTCTCGGCTTTCTATACTGTTCCATTGATCTATATTTCTATTTTTATGCCAGTACCATACTGTTCTGATTACTGTAATTTTATAGTATAGTCTGAAATCAGGATGCTTGATTCTTCCTTCCTGTTCTGATTCTTCTCTTTCTCAAGATTGCTTTGGCTATTTTGGTCTTTTGTGCTTCCACACAAGATTTAACTTTTTTTTTTTTTTTCTCAAGGTCTACAAAAATGCCATTGATAATTTAATAGGGAGTACTCTGAATCTGTAGATTGTCTTGGCTAGTATAATAATTTTGACAACATTGACTTTTCTAATCCAAGAACATGGTATATCTTTCTATCTGTTTGTGTCATCTTTGATTTCTTTCATCAGCATCTTACAGTTTTCTGAGTATAGGTACAGTTTTCTGGGTACAGGTCTTTTGCTACTGTAGTAGCTTTATTCTTAGGTATTTTATTCTTCCTGCTGCAGTGGTAAATAGGATTGTTTCCTTAATTTCTCTTTCTGATAAGCAGTCATCTGCATGCAATTTATCTGAGTCACATGACACTTCAGCTTATCAAAACCTTGTCAGACTATCATGTAAAATGTTCATGGACACACATCATTAGTATCAAATGGTGCAGATATAGGGCTTAATGGGAGAAAGACTTCATAGCAGAGAACACATACTCTCCCAACTCTACTGAGCACAGATGGTTTACAATGTCATAACCAAGTTCCAATAGAAAGGCATCCCATCTAAATTATGCTCTCTATATGTTTGGGAGAAGCAGAGATGAACCATGTAACCATGTAATAATGAGAACTCCCTAGTTTGAGAACTGTCCTTGTTATAAAATGGAACACTTATGAGTCCAGTAATTAATACTAAACTATTTTCTGTTGAACTAACTCAGACCTTCTGACTTGACTAAGTCACGAAAAGAGGGATGATGAACATTCAGAGCTATTCTTTGGACATATTGATAAATACATGCATTGCTACTCATATCATTGGCTTCTACAGAAATCAATGTTATACACAGCAAGAATATTCTTTATCCATAAAGACTGCCACAGTTGTACAATTGAAATAATACCACAGTCAGGAGAAGAAGAATATAATCTCACAGAAAATTTATTAAAGCAATGGTGTTATTCAGTATGGTTTTCAAGTATAATAACTCTTCCTGGCCTATGAAGGCTAGTGGTACTTGGAACTTTCTGTGGATGACAGAGTCTTGGATAAGAAAATAATCACCACTGCACTTACAGTACTGACCTCCCAATTGTGTGTGTTGTTAGTTTATATTTTGCTATATCTATATATGTATCAACAAAGCAATATATTAAAACAGCCACAATTGGCATTTTGCTTTGGATATCACCGATGCTTTACTTCTTATTGTTCTCCAAAAAAAATTAAAAATAAGATTCCCTGCATTTTTTTTGGTATGCCAGCAACCTGACATCAAAAGTTTGAATAATCTCTAATACAATATGAAATAATGGTAGATGTATGAATGTTTTGCTGATAGCAAACTATTGACCCTTCAGCCACCAGTTATAAATAAACTGGCCTAAGACCAATTGACTTATTTGTAAATTGGAACTAGCACATTCTATGTCTAGAAATTGGTACAGCCTTTATACCAAAAAAACAGATATATATCTAAATTTGAATGGAACCCCTTAGACCAAGAAGCTTTAGATGCAGTAAAAAAATTATAAATTAAACTCTACTGTGGAGTCTCTAAACTTTTTTAAGAATAAAATCATTTTTTTTGTTTTTTTTCCAAGTTATTACTTTATTAATTTTTATGCTTTTATATTTTATATTGGAGATTCTGAACTTTTTTGTGTGTCTGTGAGACTGAAAATGTTAGCTGTCAACCTCATATCTGACAAGAACTTTTGTCAGCAAGACTCACCTGATATTATCCAGTTTGGACCTGTGGACTTCAGAGCTGCATCTCTGTCTTGAGTAGCTACTGACTGCTCTGTGAAAGGATCTTAATGTAAACTACTGTATCATTAAAAAGCCGCCAATGTTTTCCACTGCAGCCCTCTCATCTTTGGTTAACAAAATAAGTATTAAGCATTAATTAGGTAAGCCTCTAATCAAAAGACAAACCTGACCCCTAAGGCCTGAGCCATTTCATAAATATATGGCTCTGTGTTCATTAAAAATAGACAATATCCTAATCACCTACCTCTAAGATGGATAAACCAATAAAATGGTGCATCATCATAGCAAAGAGTTGCCAGTAGCAAAAGACATGAGATCTTTTCTATGATGGACTGAACATCACATGGTATTTTTATCTATGGACATACTGACCTATATATACCTTTATATAGACTTATAGTTCAGATCTAATAGTTTAACTAAATAAATTCAGCACTGAATTACTAAGACACACCCATTAGGGTTTCTTCCTTTGGAAACACAACAAACTCCTCATGTACTGGATATTTATGTGGCAGATATATATGCCCTTATGAACTGAAAACATTTAGAGAAAAATATTTGGATTGGTGAATCTAAATCAAATATTTTTGGCTATTACCTTTATAACTCACTTGATCAATAACCAAAACTATCATAGTAATGAAACTATAACAGTGGACTCAATTAACCAAAGAAAAAGTATTTTTAGGTGTTGAGAATCATTTTAACTCACAAACTATGCTGTTTGCCAACATAGCAGCTTCTCTAACAATAACTTCCATGGAACATAAATTCAACTGTTGTCAATTATTTTTATGTTGCATATAATCATATCCTTTTTGTTCCAGATGAACTCTCAGGTAACTGAGAGTCACTGCAAGTTAGCCCTCACTCCAGGACTCACTCACTCTCTTTCCTTTTTCTCTCTCTCTTCTCTGTTCCTCTCCTCTTCCATCATTCCCATCCCACCTACCTTGCACTGGCCTGAGCAGATGGAAGGGTAGTTCACATAACCTCAGTAAAAAGAATTGTGTAATCCATGATGCTCAGATCAAGAATACCTGGACAGAACGAATTTGAAGACTGCCTGAAATTGTGACTCCTAGGTCTCCATGATCCCCTTAACTCCAGAACAAGAAAAAAAAAAAGATTGGGCCTATCCCTTGCTGGAGGTTGTGAGGGAAAGGGTATCCCCCAACAGGGTAGGAAACAGACTTCAATTGGTTTAGCATGTATACAACTGATCATTGTAAGAGGATGGAGAATGAGGGAGTAAATGACTCTCTTTTGCTATTACATGGCTGAATGAACTTACGCAAATGGCCTTCCACAGCTGTTTTAAAACTGACTTATAAACTCAAAGTTAATAGATACATCACTTTGTCCCTGGCCTAGCATTTTGAGGATACCATTAATGTTCAGCTCTCAGACAAGCTGCAGAAACTTCTCTGCCCTGTGATTTTACATTTTACAATCTGGTGATCAGTTGAAACAGAGATACTTATATGTACAGAGATCTCAAAGGTTACAGGATGAACAGACAAAATATGTACTTTGATACCTATATCATCCCCCCTTTGGTGCCTGAGCAGGTTTGAATTTGCTCAACAAAAGAACAGACTAAAACTAGGCAGTAGGTTGCCTAGTACTTTTTCCAAGAAAGTCACATTGCTAACCAAGGTGCTCCCCCTGCTGCAGAGTCTGATAATACACTCTGCCTCCCAGTCCACTGAATTTGTATGACCATCACTTTGATTATGGTTCTTCATTAACATAAAGGTCATGCTGTTGTTGTTGTTGCTCAGTCACCCAGTCGTGTCTGACTTTTTGTGACCCCACTGACTACAGCATGCCAGGCGTTCCTGTCCCACACTGTCTCCAGGAGTTTGCACAAGTTCATTTTCATTGCATTGGTGATGCTATCCAGCCATCTCATCCTCTGACACCCTCTTCTTCTGTCCTCAATCTTTCCCAGCATCAAGGACTTTTCCAGTGAGTCATCTGATCGCACCAGATGACCAAAATACTGGAGCTTTCATCTTCAGCATCAATCCTTCCAGGGAATTCAAGGTTGAAGGTTGATCAAGGTTCGTCTCCCTTAAAGGTTCATCTTCAATGTTGATCTCCCTTAAAATTGACTGGTTTGATTTCCTTGTAGTCCAAGGGACTTTCCGGAGTCTACTCCAGCACCACAGTTTGAAGGCATCAATTTTTTGGCATTGTGCCTTCAAAGCTCATGCTATATATAGATTATTAGTGCCCATCCTAAGTTTTAGGATGTTAGATATTAAAAGCATAATGTGTACTCCACAACTTATATGTTTTTAAGTTTTGTTTAGTAAGTCCATTTTTATATTTTGTTCTGTATCATTCTAGTGGTTTACGTCCTAAACCCTTGCACAACATCCACTCGGTTGGTCCTTGTATGAACGCTAGCGATGCTTGAGACAAAATATATCTGGGGCTTAAATTTGTCCTTTCTAGCTTTACTGACATAATTATTGTAAAAGAGTGTTTTAATTTGTAAAAAATGCCTTTTTTAACTAGGTGATAAAGCACAATATCATTGTGAATGAATAAATCAACATTAGGAAATTACTGGGAAGTTTTTTGGTCCATATGGGCTACATTCAAGGATTGGAGTGGGATTTTCTTTTATAGAAAGATTTTCCACTGCTATTCATCTTGAGTGAGAAGCAATGAAAGACTTTTTGTGTTTTGGGTGAGGGTAACATCACATTTTCTCTGAGGATCAGAGGGTTTACACTTTGAGGCTCAGAGATTTCTATTGTGTTCCTTCAAATATAAGGTAAATTCCTCCTCCCCATGCTATACTGATGTTTACTCTGGAGTAAGTGATAGTGCCATGCAATTTCCCCCACTAGTACGCAGTTTGGTGGTATCATTAGAATTGGGTGTATATGCTTTAAAATTAGCTATTTTCTAAAACACCATACATGTGTGATACAATTGAAGAGAACTTAGTTTTTTTTTTTTTTAATTTTATTTTATTTTTAAACTTTACATAATTGTATTAGTTTTGCCAAATATCAAAATGAATCCGCCACAGGTATACATGTGTTCCCCATCCTGAACCCTCCTCCCTCCTCCCTCCCCATACCATCCCTCTGGGTCGTCCCAACTTAGTTTTAAAGCATATTGTCAATTCATGGTTTGGAGTAGGGGTCTCACGTTTTGTTGCTAACTAAAACAATTGATCCCTGCAAAACAGTGATGTGGTAATACTACCAAGAGATGAAATCACAAGAAGTCCTCAGCAGAGAAGCATAAAGTGGTAAAGACAAATGGTTGACTAAGTAGTGATCAAAAGCTAAGGCACACTTATCAAATGTAATATTCCTCCTGGCTAAGGGATGTTCTCCAGAGAGAATATAACATTTAATAACATCTCCAGAGAGCTTCATAATATACAATGATGCTGAAAACAACTGTGCAGTGTATGTACTTTAATTCCTATTCACTCATTTGGTACCAAGGGGTTCTTCAGGTAGTCAAGATTTCTGAGAGAGCATTGTGGTATCAGGCATTCATGCTCATACTAAGAGCAGGGTAGGTCTTATCATCCCTCTAGCAAGATAGATATAACAGAGGACACAAGTTGGGCCACATTTTATAATGAGGAGGACAAGGTAGCTGTGTCAAGCTTGCTGCATGCTATATTGCCTAAGTGGGAAGCTGTGTATGAAGGATCAAGTTCTCAAGGGATCAAAGCTTTGGAGAGTTTCTATTTCCAGGAGAGCATGGCATGAGGACAGCAATTGTTGATCAAGAGGCATATAGCATGGTGCCACAGAGAACAGCGTTTCGCATCAGAAGGCCAAGGACACTTTCTAACAATCATGAATTATTCAGAGACTCCAAGAGGTTTGAGAGGAGGTTACTAGAGTCTCCACTTTGCTAAAATTAAGCCATCTCTGAGAGACACTAATAGTAATGCCTATTGAATTGCAATTTGGACAGATTCTAGACCCTTTTGATATAGGACAGGAGAAGGCAATGGTACCCCACTCCAGTACTCTTGCCTGGAAAATCCCATGGACGGAGGAGCCTGGTAGGCTGCAGTCCATGGGGTTGCTAAGAGTCGGACAACTGAGCGACTTCACTTTCACTTCACTTGATGTAGGATACCCCATTCAAGATGAATCAGTTTTTAAGTAACAGTATAAATGGCCTAACTAAAAATTTAAAGCAAGGAATAGCTTGCTTCCAGAACACAAAAGGGCTTAAAAGATTTTGGATTTGTTGTTAATATTGTGAGTGCTACAAGGGTCAATTGTTGTTTCTTGCAAGTGTGAGGGATGGAACAGCCCTCATTCTACCAAATGGTTTTAGGAATTTAACCAAGAGGGCATGGAACTTCACTGTGTGAATCAATGGCCTATTCCCATTTTGGAAGATCGTTTGTAAGTATTTCTGTGCCTTGAATAAGTGTGAAATGCATCCCTTCTGAGGAGAAAGCTATCAATGTGATGTCATACCTGTGTTTCTGGAAAAAGTTGGATCAGATTAAGACCTTGCCTGAAAAGACTGTGTGTGATGACAAAGCAGTTGAAGTTTCCTTTTTATAGCCAGGTAAAGATTTGCTGTGACCTTTGGAGGTAGGGTTAAAACTTTATCTAAAAGTTGAAATATCCACTGTACAAAAGTTGAAGTAACCATGTACAAAAAATTTAACCAACTGTACAACCTGAAAATATTTGTCAGTGGTCGATTGAATGAAGTCATTTTTTGGTGGTTTGGTGGACAGGTTAGACTTCAGGGATTCCTCTCTACTCTACAATGCCCAGATTTATAAAATTTTTTTCTTCTAGAAAAGTTAGTATAATTTGAGGACTTAACACTCAGGATTTAGGGGTTTTGAATGGCATCAGTGGAATAACTCTTTGGATTTGCCACAGTAATTATGAATATGCCATGGGTAATTTTCCAGATAGCCATGAAGATCCAGATCATTTCTAGTGATAGAGGCATAGGAAGAAGCAGCAACAAAGGTAAAGCAGAAGTCTTAGTAAACCATTTGCATTTACGAATACAACCTCTGTATGACAAATAGTAGCTCCTTTTGCTGCACATGAGTGATCACTCAATGAATATGTGTTATCACTTCAGTATCTTCTTTCCCCCTGAACACTCTACAGAAAGAGGATAATGCCTGGCTGACAAACACAACCAGCAGTCACAAGGAAGACTTGTTTCCCTGAACTTAGCTAGCCTCAGCCACTGTTCATTCTGGAACCAAGACATTCAGTTCAATCTGAAAAACAAAGACAGGTCTAGGACAGCACATATGAACACAGCCACCATAAAGAGGACCCTAAATTCATATTCTTGCTTCTGCATGCCAAATCTTGAAACCCCAAACACAATTTAAGACAGAGACTGGGTAAAACTCAGAAAACACAACACAAAGCAGCACAGCTCAAAATGCAGGATAACCACTAAGCAGTAACACAAAGAATATACTACTGGCAAGCAGCAGAAATAGCAACTGCTCATAACACCAATTGGTGTGAACATGGCCCAGATGGATCTCCACAAAACTTGGGTTCTGATGATAACGATGATACCTCACACAAACTAAAAGATTGTACAAAGGTTAATTAAGCACATAATCAGGCTTGGTAGGGAGAGTAGGGTGGATCCCAAACAGGTGTGAAAGTAATTTGAGACAGCACTGTATGAAAATTGACTTGGATTTTATTAATAAAAGTAGGGCAGGAAGTGAAAATTTCCCAAAGGTAGAGACTCATGGTTTGAATTCTCAATGCTGCTAAAAAGAAGGAACACCCAAATTTTCTTATCAGCTTGTCCAAATGTGGACAGAAAGGGAAAAAGGAAGAATGAAGAATAAAAGCTAGAAGGATCAAATATCAGTAAGTGGAGTCACACTCTTTATTAACTCACATATTCAACTATCCCCCATTCATCTTCTTCCACACAGAGATCACTGATATTTTTTTTTTTCCTGTCTCTGTAATTTTGTCTTTTCCAGAATATCATATTGTTAGAATTTTACATTATGTAGTCTTTTCAGATGGGCTTCTCTCATTCAGTGCTACACAGTTTCCTCCATGTTTTTTCCTAGCTTGGAGACTCATTTCTTTTTATTGTTGAATCATTAGATCTCTTCTGAACACGTACCACATGTTTGTTTATCCAATAACCTATTGAAGAAAATTGTGGTTGTTTCCAATATTTGGTATTAGTGAAGCTTGCAGGGATTTCTCAGTGGCTCAGTGGTAAAGAATATACCTGCAATGCAGGAGACCTAGTTTCAATTCTTGGATTGCACAGATCCCTTGGAGAAGGGAATGGCAACCCACTCCAGTATTCCAGCCTGAAAAATCCCACAGACAGAGGAGCCTGGTGGCTTGCATTCCCAAAGGGTCACAGCATCAGACACAACTGAGCAACTGAACACACAACACACAGTGAAAATATAAACACTTGCGAATATGGTTTTGTGGGGACACGCTTTTAATTTAGTTGGGTGAATATTCAAGAGCACAAATCCCAAATTGTATGTTAAGATTATACCTACATTTGTGAGAACTTGTCGAACTATCTTTCACAGTGGCTGTATCATTTTGCATTTGCTTTAGTCATGTATGAGAATACTAAAACAAGTTTATATTCTTTTATCTTAATTAGCATAATCATTCATAGTTCTCTGTCTGTCATACAGACATTTTGAATCATTCTCCTTAATATCTATAGTTGTATATAAAGCTAGTAGTATATAAATGTGCATTCTTTCAAAATCTAAACTTCTTCAGGCATTTAAACAGTCTTCATTGGGAGAACACACATTCATCAATGACCGTTATTATCATTCCATAGTACAGAGGTTTCGTATATTTATCATCACAATAAAACTTATAAAGTAGGTATGATAATGGAATAAAAACTTATGGAGATTTAATGAGTTGTTTAACATCATACAGCTAATAAGTGATGTTCAAACTCAATGATATACAGCTTCAGAGCTGATGCTTTTTTCACCTCATCCTACTTTTTTATAATAGTCACTCTCCTGGATTTGAAGAATGTTAAAGTGGAGGAGAAATAAATTAGATGGAAAGTGTAACCACACACACAGGTAGAATTGATGTGTGTCTTCATCCAGTGTGTTAACTACAGCTGTGCCTGAGGCAAGTTTCTTTCCCTGGGTTTTATATGGGCTTCCTGTACAGACTCTTCTTCATTTTCTGTTCTACTTTAGGATGATAATGAAAGATTATCTCTTTATGATACCCATGTTTTATAAACTGCTATTTAACCTTTACTTTGAAGAACAAAGTTTACTGCAAATGTGGCAAGGACTTTTAATATTTTTCCACAAAAGGAATAATTGATATGATCACTGTCTATAGAGGCTTTATCTGGAAACATAATGTCCATGGATTAAATGCAATCAACAAAATGTATCATTTGTTATCCCTCTCATTTAAAGACTGGCACTGACAAAAAGCAATCAGTAGATTTCATTTATGAATCTATGTATCTATTGAAAGGAAAAACTGTGGAAACTTTTCCTATGACCCTGACACATGCTCTACTGTCCACCATAGTCCTTGCTTCCAGGTTACTTTTTACAATGTCTGTTGTCATTTTTCAATGTTCTGTGGGTATTTGTATGTATTAGAGATAGTGTCTGATGTTTCCATGTCACACAAAGAATTGGGGAGAAAATAGTTCTTTCTAGAAATAAAAAATTTCCCTCATATTTAATATGCATCCAAATATAGATTTTAAAATTTAACCTTGTTTTACATTATTTCATTTTCTTCACATATTCTTTACTTTGTATCATTTATTATGCTATAATATTATATACTGTACTATCTTCATTGAATATATACCTTCATATTTGCAAATATATTAATGTTATTGAGAGTCAGTGTTTATGCATTGGTTCATAGTAAAGCATTTAGAAAATAAGTAATGAGCTGTGTTTTCTAAGCTCCCTTATAATATATTATTTTATGTATGGATAGACTGATGGAAGTTCTTTAACTTCATTTTTTTTAGAATTTGCAGGAACATGGACTGAAATTCAAGTTTCATTTTCTCATAACAACATTTTATTAGAACGTCTTACATGTGAAATATAATAGAGTATATACTCACATTCTGCACACAAATGTGTCTATTTATATGGTACTGGTGCTAATTACTGATTGCATTAAATTTAAGAAGCCTAGCCAAAACCTCTTTGTGTTTAATATACCTGTAGGAAATAACCAAGAATCAAAATCACTTCATTTTAAAATAATATTTCACACCTAATGCTGGAGTGATTTTTAATCAATATCTACTAATATTCAAAATAGATACAATGCATGTAAACAGTTTTTTGATCATCGTGTTATGCCTGTATCTAGGCATGATGATTTAGTTCAGAGGGATGTGTATTTCATTTTTACAATTTATTTTATATCATGCACAACTTCAAGATTCATGATTGCAAAACTAAATAGATAATGTATACAGATAATGTGTGTGTTTTCTCATGGTTTTTTCTGTTAGTTTGAAATTTAGAATAAATAGCTTCATCTTTTAACTGAAGTATAGCTTTTCTTGCTGTGTTACTTTCAGATGTACGGCATACTGATTCAGTATTTTTGCAGATTTTATTCCATTAGAATAGGCTATTACAAGACAATGAGTATAATTTCCTGTGTTATTCGATATAGCCTTATTTCTAATCTATTATATATATATTGATAGTAATTTATATCTGTTAATCCCATACCCATAGTTTGTCACCCTACTTCCTTCTCCCCTTGGTAACCACAAGGTTGCTTTTCATACCTGTGTTTGTTTCCATTTTGCATATAAATTTATTTGTTTTATTTTTTGGATTCCACTGCTACTGCTACTGCTGCTAAGTCGCTTCAGTCATGTGCGACTCTGTGCGACCCCAGAGATGGCAGCCCACCAGGCTCCTCCGTCCCTGGGATTCTCCAGGCAAGAACACTGGAGTGGGATAGCAAATAGTATTTTGTTATTGAATTATTGTCACAGTCTAAGAAGCTTATGCCAGTGGGAATTAGTCTTCAAGATTTGTAATGTTTAATCTAACTAGTAAAATGGTTTAAAAAATGTCTATTTATTATTATTATAAAAATACTTATTATATACTATGATATAGTGATAAAATATTTTACAGTATAAAAGTTATTAATAATAAAAGTACAAATTAAAAGAATGAGAAAAAAGTATAACATACTTTGTTTTCTGTTATATAGATGTACTTGATTTTCCTATATAAAAAGCTTATTGAATTTAAATCTTTAGTTTATCATGTGGCTTATTGCATTCTACATTTGACCATCAATTTTTCTATTTAATAATGGCAGCATGATTAAATATGCTTCATTTTTTAAATAGTTTTAGCATAAAACTTTGGACATTGAAGGTTTATTTTGTTCATTGTATTTAATGGTTAATATAAATGAAAAATAGATTTCACAGATAAGTAGATCCAAATGCTGTTGTTGTTCAGTTGCTCAGTTGTGTCCAATTTTTGTGAACCTATGGACTGCAACATGCCAGCTTTCCCTGTCTTTCACTTTCTCCAGGAGTGCTTAACCTCACGCCGATTGAGCTGGTGATCCTATCCAATCATCTCATCCTCTGGCACTCACTTCTCCTCCTACCCTCAGTCTTTCCCAGCATCAGGATCTTTTCCAATCAGAGTCTCTTCACATCAGATGGGCAAAGTATTGGCACTTCAGCTTTAACATCAGTCCTTCCAATGAATACTCAGGAATGATTTCCTTAGGATTATTTGGTTCGATCTCCTTATTGTCCAAGGCACTCTGAAGAGTCTTCTCCAGGACCACAATTTGAAAGCATCAATTCTTTGTTGCTCTGCCTTTTTCTGCTCCAACTCTCACATCCGTACATGACTACTAGAAAAACCATTGCTTTGACCATATAGATCTTTGTCAGCAAAATGATGTCTCTGTTTTTTAATATGCTGACAAGGTATATTGGAGCTTTCCTTCCAAGAAGAAAGTGTTTTTTAATTTCTTGGGTGCAGTCACCATCCACAGTGATTTTGGAGCCCAAGAAAATAAAATCTGTCACTCTCTCCACTTCTTGCCCATCTATTTTCCATAAAGTGATGGGACTGGATGCCATGATGTCAATTTTCTGAATGTTGAGTTTTAAGCCAGCTTTTTCACTGAACAGTATGAAAAGGCTGGGAGAAATATCAACAACCTCAGATGTGCAGATCAATGGAAGTACATTATTAGCTATGTTTTCTAAATTATCATGATTAGATTCCAAATCAATCTAACCATTATGAAAATATTTTTGTTAAAGTTTTGCTTGTACATTTTTATTCTCTTTAATTTTATTTGATTGGTAACTGCAGCCATGAAATTAAAAGACATTTACTCCTTGGAAGGAAAGTTATGACCAACCTAGATAAGCATGTTCAAAAACAGAGGCATTACTTTGCCAACAAAGGTCCGTCTAGTCAAGGCTATGGTTTTTCCTGTGGTCATGTATGGATGTGAGAGTTGGACTGTGAAGAAGGCTGAGTGCGGAAGAATTGATGCTTTTGAACTGTGGTGTTGGAGAAGACTCTTGAAAGTCCCCTGGACTACAAGGAAATCCAACCAGTCCATTCTGAAGGAGATCAGCCCTGGGATTTCTTTGGAAGGAATGATGCTGAAGCTGAAACTCCAGTACGTTGGCCACCTCATGCAAACAGCTGACACATTGGAAAAGACTCTGATGCTGGGAGGGATTGGGGGCAGGAGGAGAAGGGGACGACAGAGGATGAGATGGCTGGATGGCATCACTGACTTGATGGATGTAAGTCTGAGTGAACTCCAGGAGTTGGTGATGGACAGGGAGGCCTGGCGTGCTGCGATTCATGGGGTAGCAAAGAGTCAGACACGACTGAGAGACTGATCTGATCTGATAATGCTTCTTTTGATTTTTATTTAGAGCATATATTTCCCTGAAGTATTTTTATATAAATTAGAAAATTCTTTGCATATAATTTTTAAATGTGAATATAAGAGGGCTTTTATAAGTGACAGAAATATCATTGCAGATAAAAAGGTAAAATAGGAAACTATTCTACATAACTCTTTCATAGTTCTCTCTTCATAAAATGTACTTACTGAAACAAAAGCAAACCTATTATTTCTTCAATCATACTTAAAAACATCATGTGAATATTAAAGAAAAAGATACACATGCATATTAAGTAACAAACCAAAAAAGTCAGTTTTTATGTTATAACTTTGCTGATAAATCATCCCAGAAAAAAATGTTCAGCTTTGTTATTTTCTTGTGTCCTTGTGCTTATGGTTAATTTTGATTCATTGCCAAAAGTTATCAATATTTTGTACTGATTTTGTGCATGTTAGTTACACGCCAGATATGTAAATCCACATAAACAGAAACATACAAACTGTAATATGTGAAGGGTCAATGAATAAATGAAGACACAATTGCTGATGCCCCCAAAATGTGAGAAATTCTACCCTTTTCTGCTTACCATAAATGATACATCACCTTCATATGAGAGGACGTGAGAGAACACCCATATCAATCCATGACTGAAATGTTAGTAAAGTTTAGTATCTTTGAAGCATCATGTGTATGTGTGTGTGTGTGTGTGTGTGTTATATCACAGTGACCACTGTCATGTTTTGCTTTGGGGGTGCATGCATCTAATCTTTTCTAGACTAGTTCAGATTACTGAATAAATGCATTATTTTAAAATTTCAAATATAGAATATAAGTTTTGAGTTACTACTAAAAACAACACAATTGTAAAATACTCAAGAATAATGAGCTTGACTCATTTATATACTATCTCCCATTTTGCCTAAAAATATGTTAATATGCATTCACAAAGTAGGTTTATTTAATATTGATTGATAATTCAACCTAATAAATTGCTAAGGTATAAAACACTCAAATTGTAGATTTTGAGTTCTTTGCATACAGAATACATGTAATATAAATTGTTGAAGAGAGTCTTTGTAATCCATATATATTTTTAGAAATCTAAAATCTTATACAATAATCTACTTTTCCCAGAAGTACTTCCTTCAGAAATTGACTTAGAAGATTTTAAAAAATTCAAAGTTGATCTTCTTTTCTTAAAAAAAAAAATAGCATTTCAAATAAGTACTCTTTGAATGTGGTATGGTTGCCAATGATAGATTTATCTTGATCTAGTAATCAATATATAATAGAAACCAATAATCAGCATTTTTAGCAATCTTTCTAGGATACTTTAAATCAGACCAAAGTTTAACAAACACTACTTCAAATGGTTTCAGTATCATTTCAGATCACAGTTAAGTATGTTACCCACTTTGTATGTGACAGAGTTGAAAGGAGCTCAAGTGCTGTAACTCCAGAATTTGTGCTCTTAAATCACTGTTATTGTATCTCTTGACAGATTCAACCTAGCATTCTCGTATCTCAATGATTTTTAAATGTTTTCTCTTAAATTATGCCAAATATTTCTTCTATCATAAGTTCCTTATCCAGAGCCAATCTTTTCAATGAACCACTCAACACATTGCTGAAAGAAATTACATACTGAATTAAGAATATCTTTAAGCAATCAATGTGGGCAAATTAAGCCTGGTCTAGGGTATGGCTTATTATCCTTGGTTAAATATTCTTAAAATAGTCTCTTATTTTATACCAGAGTTACAGTTTTAGTTTGCTGTGTGTGCTGAACAAGTCACTCCTAATGGTTTAGCATTCTGTTCCAGGAGTCTTTTGGAATTTTCCTTAGTTTCCAACAAAATGCAGAGTGAGCCTCTAGAGGATTTTAAGTAAATACTCTTCCTCTGAGTAGGGCAAAGGATGCTGGAGAGTTGAACCAGATGTGGACAATCAATGCACAAACCACTGTTGTTGATCATAGTTTTACTCTGGGGTGCTGACCTTGTCAACCATCAGCAAAGTTGATCCTTCCTGTTTCTATATCACTTGATGTGTCCTGCCCATCCAAGTTCTTTGTTCACCTAAAATTTAAGCTTTCCTTTAATTTATTCCATTGCATTATGTCATGTTGTTTTGCATTGTCTTACATTGTTTATATTATTCTTGGTGCTTTCTAAATTGCCAAATGCAGCAGTAGATTTAGACAAATTGATCTATGCTAATGTTCATAGCAAGTTCAGTTCAGTTCAGTCAGTCAGTTGTGTCTGACTCTTTGGTACCCCATGGACTTCAGCACGCCAGGCCTCCCTGTCTATCACCAACTCCCGGAGCTTACTCAAACTCATTCACATCAAGTCAGTGATGCCATCCTATCATCTCATCCTCTGTCGTGCCCTTCTCCTCCAGCCTTCAATCCTCCCCAGTATCAGGGTCTTTTCAAATGAGTCTGTTCTTTGATTCAGGTGGCCAAAATATTGGAGCTTCAGATTCAGCATCAGTCCTTCCAATGAATATTCAAGACTGCTTTCCTTTAGGATGGACTGGTTGGATTTCCTTGCAGTCCAAAGGATTCTCAAGAGTCTTCTCCAAAACCACAGTTGAAAAGTATGAATTCTTCTGCACTCACCTTTCTTTATAGTCCAACTCTCACATCCATACATGACTACTGGGTCTAGAAAAAACTCCTGACAAATTATAAATGAATAACATATAAGGGAATAAATAAGTAAATGAGACATCTGGACTCTAATATTCATTTGCAACTTCTCAGGTAAAATGTATGCATCTAAGACATGGAAATTTGAAAAAAAAAAGTTTCTAATTATCTGGCACAGATTATTTGACAAATAAATCCGATAAATTGACAAAAGTTTGATGAAAGAATGGAGGATGTGAATAATGTCTGTTAAAAGAGTATTATGGGGATTCATGCTAGTATCTTCCTGAGTAATTTGATTTATGAAGTAATCACTTTCTCCTTACAATAGTATTTTCATATACTGGAAAACAGTGAACTGAGTCTTTTAATAATGTTTTCAGTAGATACGTCATTTTATATTTAACTTATATTTACGTTTTTAACATTAAGAATATAAACTAAAGAACCTCCTGTTTAAAATACAGTTAATAAAAAAAGCATATAACTATTATGGGTCAGTCAGTTCAACTCAGTCGCTCAGTCGTGTCCGAATCTTTGCGAACCCATGAATCGCAGCACACCAGGCATCCCTGTCCATCAACAACTCCCGGAGTTCACACAAACTCATGCCATCGAGTCGGTGATGCCATCCAGCCATCTCATCCTCTGTCGTCCCCTCTCCTCCTCCCCTGAATCCCTCACAGCATCAGAGTCTTTTCCAATGAGTCAACTCTTCACATGAGGTGGCCAAAGTATTGGAGTTTCAGCTTCAGCATCAGTCCTTCCAATGAATATTCAAGACTGCTTTCCTTTAGGATGGACTGGTTGGATCTCCTTGCAGTCCAAGGGACTCTCAAGAGTCTTCTCCAACACCACAGTTCAAAAGCATCAATTCTTCGGCACTCAGCTTTCTTCACAGTCCAACTCTGACATCCATACATGACCACTAGAAAAACCATAGCCTTGACTAGACAGACCATTGTTGACAAAGTAATATCCCTGTTTTTCAATACGCTATCTAGGTTGGTCATAACTTTCCTTCCAAGGAGTAAGCTTCTTTTAATTTCATGGCTGCAGTCACCATCTACAGTGATTTTGGAGCCCCCAAAAATAAAGTCTGACACTGTTTCCACTGTTTCCCCATCTATTTCACATGAAGTGACAGGACCAGATGCCATGTTCTTCGTTTTCTGAAAGTTGAGCCTTAAGCCAACTTTTTCACTCTCCTCTTTCATTTTCATCAAGAGGCGTTTTAGTTCTTCACTTTCTGCCATAAGCTTGGTGTCATCTGCATATCTGAGGTTATTGATATTTTTCCCGTCAATCTTGATTCCAGCTTGTGCTTCTTCTAGCCCAGCATTTCTCATTATGTACTCTGCATATAAGTTAAATAAGCAGGGTGACAATATACGGCCTTGATGTAATCCTTTTCCTATTTGGAACCAGTCTGTTGCTCCATGTCCAGTTCTAACTGTTGCTTCATGACTTGCATATAGGTTTTTCAAGAGGCAGGTCAGGTGGTCTGGTATTCCCATCTCTTTCAGAATTTTCCACAGTTTATTGTGATCCACACAGTCAAAGGTTTGGCGTAGTCAATAAAGCAGAAATAGATGTTTTTCTGGAACTCTTTCGCTTTTTCAATGATCCAGCGGACGTTGGCAATTTGATCTCTGGTTCCTCTGCCTTTTCTAAAACCAGCTTGAACATCTGGAAGTTCATGGTTCACATACAGCTGAAGCTTGGCTTGGAGAATTTTGAACATTACTTTACTACCCTGTGAGATGAGTGCAATTGTGCGGTAGTTTGAGCATTCTTTGGCATTGCCTTTCTTTGGGATTGGAATGAAAACTGACCTTTTGCAGTCCTGTGGCCACTGCTGAGTTTTCCAAATTTTCTGGCAGATTGAGTGCAGCACTTTCACAGCATCATCTTTCAGGATTTGAAATAGCTCAACTGAAATTCCATCACCTCCACTAGCTTTGTTCATAGCGATGCTTTCTAAGACCCACTTGTCTTCACATTCTAGGATGTATGGCTCTAGGTGAGTGATCACACCATCGTGATTATCTTGGTCATGAAGATCTTTTTTGTACAGTTCTTCTGTGTATTCTTGACACCTCTTCTTAATATCTCCTGCTTCTGTTACGTCCATACCTTTTCTGTCCTTTATCGAGCCCATCTTTGTATGAACTATTCCCTTGGTATCTCTAATTTTCTTGAAGAGATCTCTAGTCTTTCCCACTCTGTTGTTTTCCTCT
>NW_011494930.1:1283723-1284224 GCF_000754665.1 Bison bison bison
TTTTTTTTTTTTAACCATTTTTTTTTTTAATTTTATTTTATTTTTAAACTTTACATAATTGTATTAGTTGTCTTGTTTTTGCTGACTGTATAGAGCTTCTTCATCTTTGGCTGCAAATAATAAAATCAGTCTGATGTTGGTGTTGACCATCTGGTCATGTCCATGTGTAGAGTCTTTTCTTGTGTTGTTGGAAGTGGGTGTTTACTATGACCAGTGTGTTCTCTTGGCAAAACTCTCTTAGCCTTTGCCCTGCTTCATTCTGTACTCCAAGGTCAAATTTGTCTATTACTCCAGGTGTTTCTTGACTTCCTACTTTTGCATTCCAGTCCCCTATAATGAAAAGGACATCTTTTTTGGGTGTTAGTTCTAAAAGGTCTTGTAGGTGTTTATAGAATCATTCAACTTCAGCTTCTTCAGCATTAGTGGTTGGGGCATAGGCTTGGATACTGTGATATTGAATGGTTTGCCTTGGAAACAAACAGAGATCATTCTGTCGTTTTT
>NW_011494930.1:1284324-1284721 GCF_000754665.1 Bison bison bison
ATTGATCACTGAGGAAGGCTTTCTTGTCTCTCCTTGCTATTCTTTGGAACTCTGCATTCAGATGCTTATATCTTTCCTTTTCTCCCTTTCTTTTTGCTTCTCTTCTTTTCACAGTGGTTTGTAAGTCCTCCTCTGACAGCCATTTTGCTTTTTTGCATTTCTTTTCCATGGGGATGGTCTTGATCCCTGTCTCCTGTACAATGCCATGAACCTCCATTCATAGTTTATTAGGCACTCTATCTATTCCCTTAAATCTATTTCTCACTTCCACTATATAATCATTAGGGATTTGATTTAGGCCATACTTGAATGGTCTAGTGGTTTTCCCTACTTTCTTCAATTTAAGTCTGAATTTGGCAATAAGGAGTTCATGATCTGAGCCACAGTCAGCTCCTGG
>NW_011494930.1:1284821-1295969 GCF_000754665.1 Bison bison bison
GCATTAGTGGTTGGGGCATAGGCTTGGATACTGTGATATTGAATGGTTTGCCTTGGAAACAAACAGAGATCATTCTGTCGTTTTTGAGATTGCATCCAAGTACTGCCCTTCGGACTCTTTTGTTGGCCATAATGGCTACTCCATTTCTTCTAACGGATTCCTGCCCACAGTAGTAGATATAATGGTCATCTGAGTTAAATTCACCCATTCCAGTCCATTTTATTTCGCTGATTCCTAGATTGTTGACGTTCACTCTTGCCATCTCTTGTTTGACCACTTCCAATTTGCCTTGATTCATGGACCTGACATTCCAGATTCCTATGCAATATTGCTCTTTACAACATCGGACCATGCTTCTATCACCAGTTGCTTCCTTAACTGGGTATTCTTTTTGCTTTGGCTCCATCCCTTCCTTCTTTCTGGAGTTATTTCTCCACTGATCTCCAGTAGCATATTGGGCACTTACCAACCCGGGGAGTTCCCCTTTCAGTATCCTATCATTTTGCCTTTTCATACTGTTCATGGGCTTCTCAAGGCAAGAGTACTGAAGTGGTTTGCCATTCCCTTCTCCAGCGGACCACATTCTGTCAGACCTCTCCACCATGACCCATCCGTCTTGGGTGGCCCCACACGGCATGGCTTAGTTTCACTGAGTTAGACAAGGCTGTGGTCTGTGTGATCAGATTGGCTAGTGTTCTGTGATCATGGTTTCAGTGTGTCTGTCCTCTGATGCCCTCTCACAACACCTACCATCTTATTTGGGTTTCTCTTACCTTAGATGTGGCATATGTCTTCTCAGCTGCTCCAGCAAAGCACAGCCACTGCTCCTTACCTTGGACGAGGAGTATCTCCTCACCACCACCCCTCCTGACCTTGAACGTGGAGTTGCTCCTTTTGGCCCTCCTGTGCCCGTGCAGCTGGTACTCCTTGATCGTGGGGTTGCTCCTCCTGGCCGCCGCCCCTGGCCTCGGGCGTGACTAAAACCAAACAACCAACTTTAGGTCATACGTAAAAACCTTAACTAGAGAAAAAACTTAGTAAATATGTAACAATTCACATTGCCTCCACATGTAAACCTTTTGACTTAATTTTCTATCTATCTACCTATTTATCATGTGGAAGAAAACACTCAACTAGAGTGTGAATTAAAAATGTCTACTACAGATGTCTAATTTAAATAAAAATGAAATTTCTTCATTGACTGCGTGTACGTTTGTAAAATATTTTGTTTAACAATTTAAAACTGAATCACTTTACTGCATACCTGAAACTAAGAAAATATTGTTGGTCAACTATACTTCCATAAAAAGTAAAGTAAAAATAAATAAAAATGAAATTCATTCCAATGATAAAAATCAAATATTAAATACTCCTATATGTTTACCTATGTAGACTCAAGGAGATTTATTTTTTCTTCTTTTTAGTAAGAAGGATTTCCTTAAACAAAAATTCACATGTACTTAAACTAGAAAGCTCACATTTATTTTCAAACACTTCAAAAGCTCTGTGAATACTTGAAATTTTCTATTGATTTTAATTTATACAAAATTGAAGAATTTCCAAATAATGATTTTTTTTTTTTTTTTACTTAATGAGTTATATCAATTAAAATTTTGAGCAGTGTGCCTGCTCTGTGTTTAATTGTAGCTAACCTACCCCAGAGAGAAACCAGAGCTGTCAGATAACTTGCATTATTTTGTCAATTGAGAAAGATGGAAATGGTATATGAGGCTGAAGGGATCAGGAATAATCTGTCAATCTAGAAACCTCCAACTAATGAACAGTTATGAGCAGCTTTAGCCAGTTTTATCTTAGGTAGTAATCCAAACCCAGAATTGTAAAAGTCTGTCTTTTAAAATTTACAATTCCTTTCACACATTATCCTTAACAACATCACTTCATACTCTTATGCAGAATATAATAATATTTTCTAGAAAGTCATTCTGTGTATCTTTATAGATATAATTTATGTGATTGCTAAGGAATAAATGCTGACAAAGTTTATAAGAGGGTATTTTTATAATAGAATCCTAGTGCAACTGTTGAAATATTCAAATTTAGGACAAGTTCAAAATGCAACTACTGATGTTTCAAAGGAAAGTTTGATATATCAGTTTTTTCCCCCTTGTAAACATTTCTGTTAATTACTTGGAGTTTGAAAAAGCTTTACTTCATCCTGGCAGTTCCCTAGAGCTAATAATCTGTGGCTGGGCTTAGTGACTGTGGCAGAATGCCAATTACATTGCATGATGAGTGAAATATCTGTTGCAACTGTCAAAAAGCAACAAAAGTCACAGAAAACATTTAAAAGCCAGAGACTTAGTATTAGTTCTTACATTGAATATGTAAACAAGGCAATGTCTCAAACTTATCTGTAATGGTAAAAAATATATTGTTATATTAAAAAATATTTCATCATTTGATCTTCACTATTCTTTCATGATCAATGAACAAAGGAAAAGAGAACACACTAAAAAAGGAAGCTGCTGCTATTATTATTTATTTATAGCCTCAGTAACATGATAATAGCTTTTCTATGTTCCTGAAACTGCATAAACTAATATGCATATAACTAGCCATATATAATATACAAGGTACAAATAATTTACGTAAAAGGAGCACTTGGAAATAATCGTAAGCTTTTTAAAGTGGATTAGGGAAGGGATAGAGAAATTCCAGTGATATTTAAAGATGTTTAAAGCAATGCTATTTATAGCTCAAAATATCAAAAACCTCAGGTTTTCCCATTCTGTACTTGTTTGGAAAATTAATTGTGTGTTTTTGCTTCACTTTATTGTACATTTACTAATTTGATACAAAATCTATTTATACTCAAAGATCTACAGGGGTAGGATACCTTCTTATGCTTCTATTTTTGTGAGAAGAGAATGTAAATAATTCTGACAGGCTTTATTGTTTCTCAGAAGAAATTGCACATGGGCCCTTCATATGCTTTAGCCATTACTCTACTTCAAATATACATTAAACACACAAACATACATTATGCATGTGTCTGTATAAAATTTCTAACTTAAATCAACAATATAAAATCCCACTGAACTATTTATATCTGTAATTTTTCACAAAATAGGTCTCCATTTAACTATTGTTTTCTTTTACCTGTGTGAGCCATGTATTGTTTGGTTCTTCCAAAGAGGTAGATAAATCTTTAAGGAAATAAAATTAAAATTCTAGAAAAGAAAATTAAAGTGACTGTTGAAGAAATGCTTATACTGCTAAACACAAAGGCAAAAATACAAACAAACAACAAAAAACTATAGGAAAAGGGGACAGATTTCATTGAATAAAAAATAAAATAAAATAATGAAGATGTATGTATATAAATACAAAAAAAAAAGGGACAAAACATGAAAGTATCATGAGCATTTAGAGACAAAAAGTGGAAAGCAAATCAAAGATTTGATGAAGTGAGTTGTACATAAGAATTTAGAATGATTTCTAAATGCCACCTTAGACAATAAGTGTCTTTCCTCAAACTGATCTATTCTGTGCAGCTCTTCATTTTCTGACAACCAGCAACGCTGAAGACCAACGGCAACAACCACCACAGGAGAGATATTTTGTTGAAGTTTCATTAAGTTCTAAAAGTGTTAATGCATTAATTCATTTAAAAAATATTGTTTCCACATGTTCATGAAGTAAATGCTGTCATCATTACCATTTTATGTTTGGTCACATTCAAACCCAGAGATTTAAAAACTATAAAGATGATAAGCAGAACGAGTCCACCTTCTAGTGATATAAACTTTGCAATGATTACTACTCTCTTAGATTAACAGGTTTGCTAGTATGCACTGACATCTGTGTAATGTGACCTTAAGTAGCTCACAATCTCTGAAAGCACAATGATGCACATGATACAAATGCTAGGTTTTTTTTTTTAATAACCATTCAGAAATACCAAACCCTGAGAACATTGAGACAAAAATTGGAAATAAAGATAAAAATAAAAGATAAATGTAGTAACCAATTGGTTCAAATTTTCTTAAGTTTTTCTATTTTCTGTCAGGATCTATGTTACACTCCTTCAGTAAATATTGACTTTGTTATTACTGTAAGCCAGAGACTGGGAATAGAATAAAGTTCATATTCACTGTGTTCAAAGTGGACTGTGTATTCCCATCATTTCCTAAATTTTAGAGAATAAAGATGTTAAGTATTTAATAAGAGCTGGATATAAATCAGGCTAATTTTAGAAACAAATTTCCTAATGTAAGATTTTATTGCATAAAGCCAGGACCAAGGCTGGAGTCCACAATGCCAGTCGCAAAGCCCAGTACACTTATTTGATTGAAGGAGACCTCTGCTTGGTTTGGAAATTTTTAACAATCAATGCAAAGAGTAATTTTATTTTAATTTATACAAAATTTTAAAAGATTTTATTAGTTGTTCTTAATGAGCAAAACGATTTCTGATATTTAGATCTAAAAATGTTTTCTTCAATGGGTACTCATAAAGAGCACATTACAAAACATAGTATAAAATACAGTCAGTGATTTCCATGGAGTAAGGACAGGGGTGGTGTTATAAATAGCTTATTTATAAATCTTTCACTGTATTTAAAAGTAAAAGTACCTAGGCTTTGTAATCATTCTAACTTTAAAGAATTTTATACATTATTCTTTGCTTAATAACAACAATTATATCAACAAAATGAGCATTAATTCCTTTTATTCAACACCTGTGGCACATGCTATAACACAATTTTTTCATTTAAGTTTAATTTAATTTCATTTAATTTTCTCATTTAGTTCCCAGTACATTCAAAGTAATATGGGTACCAGTAATATATTCTCTAACAAAAGGGAAATTGACACTTTGAGAAGTTCAGGTAGATTGCATAAAGTCACAAAGAAAGAAAATGGTAAGTTGAGTTTCTCTTATTGGGTGGATGGATGGATAGGTAGATACAGAGATAATGAAGATGGAAAGAGATAGTCAGTCATAGACCTAAAGAGATATCACCTGGGGATATAGTTATCTGGGGGTCTTGATTAGGATAGAAGCTTCGAGTTCTTTCATTCACTCTCTTCCTAAGGCAACAGAAAATTTCAGGGCCGTAAGAGGTGTGTATTCCTATCTTTCTTCCATCTATACATGGCCACCCTACATTTTTTTACATTTTTTTTTTAATTTTAAACTTTTTATTTTGTATTGGGATATAGCCAATTAACAATGTTTTGATAGTTTCAGTGCCAGGGTCCAGCCCCGGCTGATCCAGGGTATTCAAAGGAGAGACGGCGTAGGCAACCTATTTATTTAAATATTTATCAAAGATATAAAGAGTAATAGAATGAAGATAGCTCAGTGAGGAAATTCAGTGTAGAAAAGCGGCTGAAATAAGGATAGCTCAGTAGGAAAATTCAGTGAAGAAAAGCTGCTGAATAAAATTCCAAAGCAGGGAATTAACGTCACCTATGTCCATTCTCCTGAAGGAGAGGAGACACTAAGGCCTCCCCGGTCAGATCTTAGAAGCCCAGGCAAAATTAGTAGGCTTGACGAGCTTCCCCGCCTCAGAGGGAAAATTTCAGCCAGAAGGTGAAAGAAAGCACGACATGGGAGACCAAATTTCGGTGAACAAAAAAGGGGCATACTTTATTTTCCAAAGTAGTTTTATACCTTAAGTTGTGCATAGAGGATGATGGGGGAAGGGGTGGAATCATGCAAGGACAGCAGTTCCTGGTCCTAATCGAAGCCAGGCTTTCAAATTTATCATATGCAAAAGTTCAGGTGATTTACATCATCTTCTGGCCAGGAGGCCTGTTAACACTTTAAGAAACTTATTTTCTCTAAAGGTGATTATTCTAAAGTCAGGCGCCAGCCTCCAAAAAAGCATTGGACAAAGCTGCATTGCTATAGGGCAAAAGTGAGGTGGGCTCAATCAAGAAAAGAATTAACTCAAGGGTCCAAGGTTACAAACATTGAGGCTACTACTTACATTTCTATACACCCATTATATCAATCAATACACTGCCAAGGACACAGTAGGTAAGGGGTATGGAGACTTAGCAGCAAACTTTGGCCCAATAAGTGAAAAACCCTTCACCAATACAATTTCTAATCAATCTTTTAACTACTCAAAGGAATCTGTGTTTAGACAGTTTAGAACATCTCCTGCCTCTCATAGTTGGGAGGCTCTGAACAATCACATGTGGCGGGAAAAACCTATTCAGGCAGGCTAGAGGATTTCCAAAGGAGTTTGCAGGTTGAAACACTGTCACACCCAGGAATTATTAACTGGAGCTGTAAGCTAACTCTTTTTTCAGAGAGAGGTAGTGGGGGACAGACCCCCGTAAAGTCAGAGGTGTAGGTGAAAGCACAAAGCAGAAAGTAGGCAGACTCTGGTTTTGGGGGTAGATGCTCGAGAATTTCCAGGGGGACTCCTGAGGCTCGATCCCGCCTTTGCGTATGCCGAGCCTCCTTCCTCATGACCTTTGCCATGGGCAGAGTTCTTCACGCTGGCTCCCAGCAGTGATAGAATTCCAGTTGAGCTATCCCAGATCCTGAAAGATGATGCTGTGGAAAGTGCTGCACTCAATATGCAATATGCACTCAATATGCAATATGCCGGCTCCCAGCATTTCAGGTGAACAACAAAGAGACTCAGCCAAACATATGCATGTATCCATTTTCCTCCAAACTCCCCTTCCATCCAGGCTGCCACATAACATTGTTTTTCTACATGATCTCTTAAAGTATAATAGCTAAAGTTCTTACAGAACAGCTCAAGCTCTCAAAAATTACTTAAAGGGAAGTGTTTTGGCTTTTGTAAAGTATAAACCTAAAACTGTTAAAAGTGTTATTTTTTACATTATACTGGATGCAACAAACACACAGCCCTCCAGATTCAATGTAGAAGAGTCTACACAGAAGTTTGATAACTGGGAGATATAGTTCACTGTGGGTCGTCTTTAAGAATAGCTACCAAAAGAAAACTGTCCAGATAAAAAAAGGAAGAGAGAAATAGAATCTTTCTAAGAGTAGCAATGATGGATTCCCAGGGAGATAAGAAATGATAGAATGAAGAAGTACATTTATTGGGAGTCATTATTTGATGTTAGCCACATTGATGTTTTCATAATATTTTACTTCTTAAATTACTTTTACATAATAAAGGACAGAAATGGCATGGACCTAACAGAAGCAGAAGATATTAAGAAGAGGTGGCAAGAATATATAGAACTATACAAAAAAAGATCTTAATGACCCAGATAACCATGATGCTGTAATCACTCATGTAGAACCAGATATCTTGGAATGCAAAGTCAAGTGGGACTTAAGAAGTATCAAGGTGAACAACAAGAGTGAAGGTAATAGAATACAAGCTGAGCTATTTCAAACCCTAAAAGGTGATGCTGTCAAAGCGCTGCACTCAATATGCCAGCAAATTGGAAAACTCAGCAGTGGCCACAGGACTGGAAAAGGTCAGTTTTCATTCCAATCCCAAAGTACAGCAATGTGAAAGAACATTCAAGTTCCCACACAATTGCACTCATTTCACGTGATAGCAAAATTATGCTCAAAATTCTCCAAGCTAGCCTTCAACAGTACATGAACCAAGAATTTCCAGATGTTCAAGCTGGATTTAGAAAAGACAGAGGAACCAGATATCAAATTGCTAATATCCATTGGATCATAGAAAAAGCAAGAGAATTCCAGAAAAGCATCTGTTTCATTGACTACGCTAAAGCCTTTTAGTGTGTGAATCAGAGCAAACAGTGGAAAATTCTTAAAAAGATGGGAATACCAGACCATCTCACTGCCTCCTGAGAAACCTGAATGCAGGTCAATAAGCAACAGTTAGAACCAGACATGGAACATCAGACTAGTTCAAAATTCAAAAAAGAGTATATCAAGGCTATATATTGTCACCCTGCTTATTTAATTTATAAGCAGAGTACATCAGGTGAAATACCAGGGTGAATGATACACAAGCTGGAAACAAGAATGCTTGGAGAAATATCAATAACCTCAGATATGCAGATGACACCACCCTTACGGTAGAAAGCAAAGAACTAAAGAGTCTCTTGATGAAAGTAAAAGAGGAGAGTAAAAAGCTGTAAAAGCTGGCTTAAAATTAAATATTCAAAAAGCCAAGACGATGGCATCCAGTCCCTTCACTTCATGGCAAACAGATGGGGAAACAATGGAAACAGTAACAAACTTTCTTTTCTTGTATCCCAAAATCACTGGAGATGGTGAGTGTGGCCATAAAATTAAAAGACACTTGCTCCTTGGAAGAAAAGCTCTCACAGTCCTCGACAGCATATTAAAAAGCAGAGACACTACTTTACCAACAAAGGTCCATCTAGTCAAAGCTATGGTTTTTTGCAGTGCCATGTATGGATGTGAGAGTTAGACCATAAAGAAGGTTGAGCACTGAAGAAGTGATGCTTTTGAACTGTGGTGTTGGATAAGATGTTTGAGAGTCCTTTGGACTGGAAGGGGATCCAATTAGTTAATCCTAAAGGAAATCAATACTGAATATTCACTGGAAGGACTGATTTTGAAGCTGAAGGTCCAATACTTTGACCACCTGATGCCAAAAGCTGACTCATTTGAGAAGACCCTGATGCTGACAAAGATTGAAGGCCAGAGGAGAAGAGGTGAGGAGGATGAGATGGTTGGATGGCATCACTGACTCAATGGACATGAGTTTGAGCAAGTTTCAGCAGATGTGCTGCAGTCCATGGGGTCACAAAGAGTTGGACACAACTGGGGGATTGAACAACAACAAATAATGTCTTCTAAATTATATTTTGATTTCTTGACTCATCAGTGAGATTGAAATGTATTATTAAATTTCAAAGTGAGTGAAATTTGATAGATTTATTTATTTTCATTGTATTAGTATTAATAGTAATGATAATGATAATAGTGATAATGATACACAGTAGTATTTGCAGTAATAGTAGTGATGGAGGTAGTGGTAGTAACAGAAATATTCTAGCTCAGTTGCATGATAAACCAGAATACATTATCTCTATGATGTCTCTATTTGTAAGATTTTTAAGACTTGATCTATGGCCACACACAAATTCAATTTTGGTAATTGTCCCATGTATTCCTGCAAAACATATATCTCTATCATTGTTGAATACAATGTTACAGTCAATTAGGTCAGATACCAAACTGAAGTAGTGATGGAGGTAGTGGTAGTAACAGAAATATTCTAGCTCAGTTGCATGATAAACCAGAATACATTATCTCTATGATGTCTCTATTTGTAAGATTTTTAAGACTTGATCTATGGCCACACACAAATTCAATTTTGGTAATTGTCCCATGTATTCCTGCAAAACATATATCTCTATCATTGTTGAATACAATGTTACACAGTCAATTAGGTCAGATACCAAACTGAAGTTGCACAAACTTTCTATTTTTTTGCTGGCAATTTTCTTTTACATTTTCTTATCAATTACTGAGAGATATATTAAAGTTACCCATTGCTATAGATTTTTTTTTAATTTTATTTTTTAACTTTACAATATTGTATTGGTTTTGCCATATATCAACATGAACCCGTCACAGGTATACAAGTATTCCCCATTCTGAACCCTCCTCCCTCCTCCCTCCCCGTACCATCCCTCTGGGTCGTCCCAGTGCACCAGCCCCAAGCATCCAGTATTGTGCATCGAACCTGGACTGGCGACTCGTTTAATATATAATATTATACATATGTCAATGCTATTCTCCCAAATCATCCCACCCTCTTCCTTTGCCACAGAATCCAAAAGACTGTTTTATACATCAATGTCTCTTTTGCTGTCTCGTATACAGGGTTATTGTTACCATCTTTCTAAATTCCATATATATGCGTTAGTATACTGTATTGGTGTTTTTCTTTCTGGCTTACTTCACTCTGTATAAGAGGCTCCAGTTTCATCCACCTCATTAGAACTGATTCAAATGTATTCCTTTTAATGGCTGAGTAATACTCCATTGTGTATATGTATCACTGCTTTCTTATCCATTTATCTGCTGATGGACATCTAGGTTGCTTCCATGTCCTGGCTATTATAAACAGTGCTACAATGAACATTGGGGTACACGTGTCTTTTTCAATTCTGGTTTCCTCAGTGTGTATGCCCAGCAGTGGGATTGCTGACTCATATGGCAGTTCTATTTCCAGTTTTTTAGGAAATCTCCACACTGTTCTCCATAGTGGCTGTACTAGTTTGCATTCCCGCCAACAGTGTAAGAGGGTTCCCTTTCTTCACATCCTCTCCAACATTTATTGCTTGTAGACTTTCGGATCGCAGCCATTCTGACTGGCGTGAAATGGTACCTCATAGTGGTTTTGATTTGCATTTCTCTGATAATGAGTGATGTTGAGCATCTTTTCATGTGTTTGTTAGCCATCTGTATGTCTTCTTTGGAGAAACGTCTATTTAGTTCTTTGGCCCATTTTTTGATTGGGTCACTTACTTTTCTGGAATTGAGCTGTAGGAGTTGCTTGTATATTTTTGAGATTAGCTATTTGTCAGTTGCTTCATTTGCTATTATTTTCTCCCATTCTGAAGGCTGTCTTTTCACCTTGCTTATAGTTTCCTTTGTTGTGCAGAAGTTTTAAGTTTAAATAGGTCCCATTTGTTTATTTTTGCTTTTATTTCCAATATTCTGGGAGGTGGGTCTTGGAGGATCCTGGTGTGATGTATGTCAGAGAGTGTTTTGCCTATGTTCCCCTCTAGGAGTTTTGTAGTTTCTGGTCTTATGTTTAGATCTTTAATCCATTTTGAGTTTATTTTTGTGTATGGTGTTAGAAAGTGTTCTAGTTTCAGTCTTTTACAAGTGGTTGACCAATTTTCCCAGCACCACTTGTTAAAGAGATTGTCTTTTATCCATTGTATATTCGTGCTTCCTTTGTCAAAGATGAGGTGTCCATAGGTGCGTGGATTTATCTCTGGGCTTTCTGTTTTGTTCCATTGATCGATATTTCTGTCTTTGTGCCAGTACCATACTGACTTGATGACTGTGGCTTTGTAGTAGAGCCTGAAGTCAGGCAGGTTGATTCCTCCAAAACCTGACAAAGATGCCACAAAAGAAGAAAACTACAGGCCAATATCACTGATGAACATAGACGCAAAAAATCCTTAACAAAATTCTAGCAATCAGAATCCAACA
>NW_011494930.1:1296069-1298817 GCF_000754665.1 Bison bison bison
TGGTGAAAAATTGAAAGCATTTCCCCTAAAATCAGGAACAAGACAAGGGTGCCCACTTTCACCATTACTGCTCAACATAGTTTTGGAAGCATAGTTTTGTCTATTTCTTTTTAAGTTCTCTCAATTTTTCCTTCATATTTTGATGCTATATAATTATATTTATGCATATTTATCAATTTTATACATCTCTTTTGAATTAAATTTTAGTGGTTATGAAATTACTGACTTTTCATAAAATGTACCTTTCTAAAAATTTATTTTGTCTAATTTTACTATATCTTATTTTAATTTTTGCATCAGTATATTTTCCATCCTTTTTCTTTCAAACGTTTTATTCATTAGAGTATATTTCCTATAAGCTCATGGATTTTTATATTTCATTCAGATAATCTTTCCTTTTTTTCAATTTATGTTCCTCAATTGTACACATTTAGTGGCATTTAATGTCTTCCTATCGAGATTCTGAACCAGATTACTCATTCCACTCCACAAGATAAATACCAGATATAATGTGAAAGGAACCAGAAAGACATTCTATTATAGGAATTAATTAGGGTGACAATGGAAACTGATTTGATCTTGTGCATTTTTTGCACAGTGGCTTTGGCATACAGCAGGAGGCAGTCAAACATGAATGAATGAAATGGTGAAAACAAACAAGCAATTACTCTCTTGCACTTGATCATTGTTAACTTGGGAGAAACAGTATCTGGCCCTGCCCCTGATTTTTCTTAGACCTGTGTATTATGTTCCCCAGGTGGCATTAGTGGTAAAAAAAAAAAAAAAAATCCACCTGTCAGTGCACAAGACTTAAGAGACACAGGTTTGATCCTGGGTCAGGAAGATCCTCTGGAGAAAGAAATGGAACCCCACTTCAGTATTCTTACCTGGAAAATGCCATAAACAAAGGAAACTGGCAGTCTACAGTCCATGGGGTTACAAAGAGTCAGACAGGACTGAGCATCTAAGCCACACATGGTACTTCAGTAACAAAATCAGTGCAGAATTCCTGTACTTTTGAGCATTTAGGAAAATGATGGTAACTACGTCCTGAATGTTACTTTTGACATTATATAAACCTCCTGGCCTGATAGGAAGTAATCTAAAGACAAGCAGCTCCAATGTTGTTTTTTCCTCACTAACAAAGGATGGAGCCTTGTTCTGATAGAATGTTTTTTGGGATGGGGAAATGATTGTGATTTTACCTGTTTGGAATTCTTCAACTGAGATCTTGTTCTTCCCACCACTGAAATAATTGGCTGTCCCCAGCACTGGGTCCCAGACTCAACCAAGTATATAATGGTTGAGAGAATAGCTGATACCTTCAGTGGGTAGTGAGCTTCAGACTAAAGTTATAAGATATGTTATTAACATTATCATTTTAAGTGAAATAGACACATATACACTCATGCACTACTGAAGAGTACCAAGATCAGGATTGCTAGAACTGAAAAATTAAAAATTCTAGATTAAACAACTGGACATATTAAAAACACTAAGGGAATGTTAGCATATAAAATAACCTGAAAATATATCATAAATTAGAAATGTGAGAAATAAAATTCACCTATTAAACTATCTTAAAAGAACTTTTCTGATCATTCTATATTACAGTATGATTTTGTCCCTTACTAGCTGTTATATCTGATAAATTACTCTGTCAAACTTAATTTTCTTCCTATAAAGTGAGAATAATAGTGCTTATTGCATAGATTCATTTTAAAAATTAAATTAATTTGTGTAAAACTTATTCTAGTATCTCTGACAAGTATAAGGAGGTATAACAATTTTATATTTTATTGTCATAATTGTTTAATTAAATCTAGGACTGAAAAATAACCAGATAATTATAATAACTATATCTGCATAAACTATTAGAAAGTGAATATAAAAGGGTATATAATAAATAAGAAAAACTAAGAATTTACTAAGCTGTAAATAATTGTATTTTATCTTTTAGGCCATAATATAACAAAAATGGCAACCCACTCCAGTGTTCTTGCCTGGAGAATCCCAGGGACGGGGGAGGCTGGTGGGCTTCCATCTATGGGGTGGCACAGAGTCGGACACGACTGAAGCGACTTAGCAGCAGCATAACAAAGTTATATATAAATTTGTAATAGTTAAATAAACCCCAGGTTATTTAAAGTTTAGGAAAATACTTCTTAATTACTCATAGATCAAAGAGTAACAGGAATAGAAATGTAAACATTAAGAACTAATTTTAATAAAATATATATTGGAACCCAGGAGATGCAATTCAAGCAGCAAAAGGATTTGTGTAGACTTCATCATTATATTAGTAAGTAAGATGAAAATAAACGAGTTATGTCTCCAATTTAACATAGAGAAAGAAAGACGGAGGGAAAGGGAGAAACGTACCCACTTTACATAAAGATGAGGTTAGTGTGAAAGTATAAGAAGAGACAAAAGTATACCAACAAGACATTAAGCTTAAGAAAGGGGGTGCAGAGACATTAATAAAAGACAAGCTGCACACCAGTCAGAATCAGTTCAGTTCAGTCGCTTAGTCATTTTCAGCTCTTTGCGACCCCATGAACTGTAGCAAGCCAGGCCTCCCTGTCCGTCACCAACTCCTGGAAATCACTTAAACTCACGTCCGTCGAGTCGGTGATGTCATCCAGCCATCTCATCCTCTGTCGTCCCCTTCTCCTCCTGCCCCCAATCCCTCCCAGCATCAGAGTCTTTTCCAGTGAGTCAGCTCTTCTCATGAGGTGGCCAAAGTAC
>NW_011494930.1:1298917-1302471 GCF_000754665.1 Bison bison bison
CACTCTGTCTCCCAGATCTAATCCCTTGAATCTGTTTGCCAGTTCCAATGTATACACCCTGAGAGAACCCAGGCACTCTGTCTCCCAGATCTAATCCCTTGAATCTGTTTGCCAGTTCCAATGTATACACCCTGAGAGAACCCAGGCACTCTGTCTCCCAGATCTAATCCCTTGAATCTGTTTGCCAGTTCCAATGTATACACCCTGAGAGAACCCAGGCACTCTGTCTCCCAGATCTAATCCCTTGAATCTGTTTGCCAGTTCCAATGTATACACCCTGAGAGAACCCAGGCACTCTGTCTCCCAGATCTAATCCCTTGAATCTGTTTGCCAGTTCCAATGTATACACCCTGAGAGAACCCAGGCACTCTGTCTCCCAGATCTAATCCCTTGAATCTGTTTGCCAGTTCCAATGTATACACCCTGAGAGAACCATAAATGAAAGAGATACATGTAACCCAGGGTCTGTTGCAGCACTATTTACTATAGTTAGGCCATAGAAGAAACCTAGATGTCCTTCAATAGATAAATAGATAAAGAAGTTTGGTACATGTATACAATGGACTATTACACAGCCATAAAAAGCATTTGAGTCAATGCTAAGGAGGTGATGAACCTAGAGCCTGGTTTATACAGAGCAATGTAAGTCAGAAAGAGAAAAACAAACACTGTATATTAACACATATATACAGAATCTAAAAAGATGGTACTAATTAACCTATTTGCAGGGCAACAGTGGAGATACATAGAGAACAGATTTATGGACACAGTGGGAGAAAGAGAGAGTGAGACGAATGGAAAATGTAGTATGGATACATATACATTACCATATGCAAAATAGATAACCATTGGGAATTTGCTGTATGATGCAGGGTGCTCAACCTGTTGCTCTGTGACAACAAAGGGATGAAACTGGGAGGGAGTTGGGAGGGAGGTTTTAGAGGAAGGTAACATATGTATACCTATGGCTGATTCATGTTGATGTATGGCAGAAACCAAAATGATGCTGTAAAACAATTATCCTTCAACTAAAAATAAATAAATTAAAAAAGAAATAGATGAGGTGAACTTGAATGCATTGAGGGTGACAAAACGGACAGTGACAAAAAGAAACTCAAAACATTCACAGTATGTATAGACCTATTAAAAGTACCTTAAAATATATGGAGCAAAATGAAAAAAGGAAAATAAAGGAAAAATAGGCAAATTCATAAGCCTACAGGGAGATTCAGCAAACAAATTTTAATAATTAGTAATGGCTGTGTATTGATTAGAGTGAAAGTATGAAATCCCTGTGGGCCATGTTATTGGAAATTCTCACCACTCTGCAGATTTTTTCGTCAGGAAAACAGACACACAAGAAAGATTGTGGAGTTTCCTGAAAAAGCTTCTTCTGGGCTGCTGGCTATAGGAGTGTCACAGTACTCACTGCTAAAACATTGTATATTAACACATATATATGGAATCTAGAAAGATGGTACTAACTAACCTATTTGCAGGACCACAATGAAGATGCATTCAAGAGAACAGATTTGTGGACACAGTGGGGGAAAGAGAGAGTGAGACGAATGGAGAATCTTTTCCTACAAAAATCTATCTTAATCTATAGAACAAAGGACAAAGGAACATACTTGGAAAATCATTGTTGAAACTTGCAGCATCAAAGAGAAAATAACCACTGCCAAAGTCCCCCTCAAACCCATAACACCATTTCCACACCCATCTTCTACCAGAAAAGAGAGAAAAGAAAAAATTCAAACTGGATACTAGATCCAAATGTAAAAATGTAAAACTATATAGATTTGGAAGAAAACATAGGAGAAAATTCATGTGGTATTGATTTTGGCAATGAGATTTTAGATATGACACCAAAGTCACCTTTATAGAAGAAAATTCTTAAATTAGAATTGATCAAATGTAAAAATGTTTGTGAGGAAAAAGACATTGCTAAAAAATAAAAAAAAAACAAGCCATATACTCAGAAAAATATATTTGTAAATCACTTATTTGATTTAAAAAATTGTATCCTGAAGAAATATCTCTCATATACAAATAATATCTATAATTTTCAGTGAAGAAAAGGCCCAGATTAAATAATTTCACATTCACTCTATAAAATTAAAATCCAAACAAGTCTAAATAATGCAGTGCTTGTGCGGGTACATATATATGTGGCAATAACACAGAAAACAGAAGAGCAGTGGAATAATGAATATAAAAATTTAAAAGGTAGAGTGAAGATGTAGATATAACTAAATTACTGGTAAACATCTAGCTATTGTTTTGAGTGGTGAGTTCAAGATTGATCATATTTTAAAATAAATGTAAAGAAGTGAAAGTGTTAGTCACTCAGTCATATCCAACTTTTTGTGACTCCATGGCCTGTAGCCCACCAGGCTCCTCTCTCCATGGAATTTTCCAGGCAAGAATACTGAAATGACTTGCTGTTTCCTTCTCCAGGGGATCTTCCTGACCCAGGGATCAAAACTGGGTCTCTAGCATTGCAGGCAGATTCATTACTGTCTGAACCACCAGGGAAGCCATATGTATATGTATATGTGTATATATATACACATATATATGTATATCTAGATAGATATAGATTAATAAATACAAAAATATATCAAATATAATAGGGATATACGTAAATCAAAATACTGGGTATGTCATTGCTGTTATCTCAAAGTTTGAGTATGCTCAAATTACGTATGTTGGAATTCTCACATTCAAAGCCATGATGTTATGGAGGTGGAGCTGATTTTGGTGGCAAGAGGACTTCAGTCTTGTTTTCTTTGAGGCAAGAATTCAACAAAGAGACTAAGATTACAAGGCAGGTATTGAATTCATTGGAAGCACAGTATGTGCAAAGAAAGCAAAGTAGCGATTTACTTAGAGCAGGGGAAAAGTTACACACTCAGAGAAGAGTTGTGGGCATACCAGTTAGTGAGGGGTATGCAATAGGGGCAGTTTAGGTTGTTGCTGCTGCTACTGCTGCTAAGTCACTTTAGTCGTGTCCGACTCTGTACGACCCCATAGACAGCAGCCCACCAGGCTCCCCTGTCCCTGGGATTCTCCAGGCAAGAACACTGCAGTGGGTTGCCATTTCCTTCTCCAATGCACAAAAGTGAAAAGTGAAAGTGAAGTCGCTCAGTCGTGTGCGACTCCTAGCAACCCTGTGGACTGCAGCCCACCAGGCCCCTCCATCCATGGGATTCTCCAGGCAAGAGTACTAGAGTGGGTTGCCACTGCCTTCTCCAGTTTAGGTTGTTAATATGGGTTAATTTCCACGGTCGGTTTAGATGAGGGTGACCCCCATTTTCCTCCCTGTACAATTTGTGTCATCTGAAATTCCTTATTTGGGCTTCCACCAGGTACAATTTTGAATATTTTTCATGAGTACCTAAGCAAAACCCATGGAAAAGGGAATCGAAACAGCAATTCTAGTGGCATTATAATTATATTACACCATGGCCAAGATTACTAGAGGGTGGCATGAGATTCCCTCTGCTCATGCTGCAGGCTGGAAACCCTTCTAGCCACAATGAGGAGGCTTT
>NW_011494930.1:1302571-1305751 GCF_000754665.1 Bison bison bison
TCCAAGAACACGCAGGACTGATCACCTTTAGAATGGACTAGTTGGATCTCCTTGCAGTCCAAGGGACTCTCAAGAGTCTTCTCCAACACCACAGTTCAAAACCATCAATTCTTCGGCGCTCAATTTTCTTTATAGTCCAACTCTCATATCCATACATGACCACTGGAAAAACCATAGCCTTGACTAGATGGACCTTTGTTGTCAAAGTAATGTCTCTGTTTTTCAATATGTTATCTAGGTTGGTCATAACTTTCCTTCCAAGGAGTAAGCGTCTTTTAATTTCATGACTGCAATAAGAATGGCTATTGTCAAAAAATCTACAAACAAATGCTGGAGAGGATGTGGAGAAAGGGGAATTCTCTTTCACTGTCAGTGGAAATATAAATTGATATAGCCACTATGAAGAACTGTATGGAGTTTCTTTAAAAAAAATAGACATAGAGCTAACATCTGACACAAAAATCTCACTGCTGGGCATATGCTGCTGCTCCTGCTGTTAAGTCGCTTCAGTCGTGTCCGACTCTGTGCGACCCCATAGATGGCAGCCCACCAGGCTCCCCCGCCCCTGGGATTCTCCAGGCAAGAACACTGGAGTGCTTTGCTATTTCCTTCTCCAATGCATGAAAGTGAAAAGTGAAAGTGAAGTCTCTCAGCCATGTACGACTCTTAGTGACCCCATGGACTACGGCCTACCAGGCTCCTCCATCCATGGGATTTCCCAGGCAAGAGTACTGGAGTGGGGTGCCATTGCCTTCTCCATGCTGGGCATATACCCTGTTATTATGCAATCACTCAGTTGTGTCTGACTCTTTGCAACCCCATGGACCTCAGCACACCAGGTTTAACTGTCCTTAACCATCTCCCAGAGCTTGCTCAAACTCAGGTCTGTTCAGTCAGTGATGACATTGAACTATAGAATCCTCTATCGTCTGCTTCTCCTCCTGCCTTCAATCTTTCCCAGCATCAGGGTCTTTTTCAATGAGTCGGCTCTTCACATATGTGACCAAAGTATTGGAGCTTCAGCTTCAACATCAGTCAGTCCTTCCAATGAATATTCAGGATTGATTTCCTTTAGGATTGACTAGTTTGACCTCCTTGCAGTCCAAAGGGCTCTCAAGAGTCTCCTTCAACACCACAGTGCAAAAGCATCATTTATTTGATGCTCAGCCATCTTTACAGTCCAACTTTTACATCCATACATGGCTACTGCAAAAACCATACTTTGACTTTACAGAACTTTGTTGGCAAAGTACTGCCTCTGCTTTTTAGTGTGCTGTCTAGGTTGGTCATAACCTTTCTTCCAAGGAGCAAGCATCATTTCATTTCATGGCTGCAGTCACCATCTGTAGTGATTTTGGAGCCCAAGAAAAGAAAATATGTCACAATTTCCATTGTTTCTCCATCTATTTGCCATGAAGTGATGTGAACGGATGCCTTGATCTTGGTTTTTTGAATGTTGAGTTTTAAGACAGCTTTTTTACTCTTCTCTTTCACTTTCATCAAGAGGCTTTTTATTTCTTCTTCACTTTTTGCCATAATGGTGATGTCATCTGAATATATGAGGTTATTGATATTTCTCCCAGAAATATTGATTGCAGCTTGTGCTTCATGCGGCCTAACATTTCGCATGATGCACTCTGCATATAAGTTAAATAAGCAGGATGACAATATACAGCCTTGACGTACTCCTTTCCCAGTTTGGAACCAGTGTGTTGTTCCCTGTCCAGTTCTGATTGTTGCTTCTTGACTTACATATAGGTTTCTCAGGAGGCAGGTAAGATTGTCTGGTATTTCTGTATCTTTAAGAATTTTCCAGTTTGCGATGATTCACACAGTCAAAGGCTTTAGCGTAGTCAGTGAAGAAGTAGATGTTTTTCTGAAATTCTGTTGATTTTTCTATGATCCAATGGATGTTGGCAATTTGATCTCTTGTTCCTCTGCTTTTTCTAAATCCAGTTGAGCATCTGAAAATTCTCAGTTCACATACTGTTGAAGCCTAGCTTGCATAATTTTGAGCACTATTTTGCTATCATCTGAAATGATTGCAATTGTTTGGTATTTCGAACATTCTTTGGCATTGCTCTACTTTGGGATTGGAATGAAAACTGATCTTTTACAGTCCTTTGGCCACTGCTGAGTTTTCCAAATTTGTTGGCAGAATGTATGCAGCACTTTAACAGCATCATCTTTTAGGATGTGAAATAGGTCAGCTGGAATTCCATCACCTCCACTAACTTTGTTCATAGTGATGCTCCCTAAGGCCCACTTGACTTCACATTTCAGGATGTCTGGCTCTAAGTAAGTTATAACACCATCGTAGTTATCTGTGTCATGAAGATCTTCTTTGTCTAGTAATTCTGTGTATTCTTGTGACCTCTTGTTAATATCTTCTTCTTCTGTTAGGTCCATACCATTTCTGTCCTTTATTTTTCCTATCTTTGATGAAATGTTCCCTTGGTGTCTCTAATTTTCTTGAAGAGATCTCTCGTATTTCTCATCCTATTGTTTTCCTCTATTTCTTTGAATTGTTCATTTAGGAAGGTTTCTTATCTCTCCTTGCTATTCACTGGAACTCTGTATTCAGATGGATATAACTTTCCTTTTCTCCTTTGCCTTTTGCTTCTTTTCTCAGCTATTTGTAAGTCTTCCTCAGACAACCATTTTGCCTTTTTGCATTTCTTTTTCTTGGGAATGGTTTTGTTCACCACCTCCTGTACAATGTTACAAAACTCTGTCTGTATTTCCTCAGGCACTCTGTCTCCCAGATCTAATCCCTTGAATCTGTTTGCCAGTTCCAATGTATACACCCTGAGAGAACCCAGGCACTCTGTCTCCCAGATCTAATCCCTTGAATCTGTTTGCCAGTTCCAATGTATACACCCTGAGAGAACCCAGGCACTCTGTCTCCCAGATCTAATCCCTTGAATCTGTTTGCCAGTTCCAATGTATACACCCTGAGAGAACCCAGGCACTCTGTCTCCCAGATCTAATCCCTTGAATCTGTTTGCCAGTTCCAATGTATACACCCTGAGAGAACCCAGGCACTCTGTCTCCCAGATCTAATCCCTTGAATCTGTTTGCCAGTTCCAATGTATACACCCTGAGAGAACCCAGGCACTCTGTCTCCCAGATCTAATCCCTTGAATCTGTTTGCCAGTTCCAATGTATACACCCTGAGAG
>NW_011494930.1:1305851-1308335 GCF_000754665.1 Bison bison bison
CTCCTTTTCTCTTATTAAAGTAATTATATTTCATATAAATCTCTTTTTAAGGATGTTAAATTAGAAGATCTACATTTTCCACATACAAAAGGTTTTATTAAAGCATTTTAATGGTAGTGGATAAAATGATTGTATGTCTACTGACCTGCCAATAGAATAATTGGTCACATCATCATAAAAGGGAAGTTTTTCCTTAAAATGGATTGCATTGCAGTAATTTATTCTCTTTAAAGAGTTACATGCATTAACCTTCGAAATGACCATCACCCTTTAATTGGCATTCTTATACTATCCAGTGTATCATTAGCCTTTGTAGATGATATCATTAAAAGTGGCAATCATAATATTCAGTAAATTATAATACAAGTTGGGATCATCTTTTTAGCCCCCTCAAACCACTAACTAACCATATGGTTGTGTCATAAAATAAAATGAAGCTTTGTGGCAAACATAATTTTTGACTGTTTTGTCTATCACAAATAGAGAAGTATACATCCACATAATTTATAAAGTTGCAAGACATAATCATAACAATCTTTGACAAGACAGCTAAAGTCTGTGTAAGAGAAAACCATGACAAATATAAAGGATCCTTTAAAAACTTTTGAAATTTTTTAATATAAAATCTATGATAAAAATATGAGGTTATATATGTAAATTTACCAGATTATTAACCATATAAAAGTCAGCTTTCCAATGGAGTCAGCATGGAAAAATCATTTGAAATTAATGTAGTGTCAAAGTACATAGATATTGATATAGATGTATAAATAGACATTAGTATTTCAAATTTGAAAAATCGGTTACTGTAACCCTTGTAAACTGAAGAAAAGAATATTTGTAAACATTTCAACACCATAAGGTACAGAATTTACTAATTAATTTTCACACACAAGTTAACACCAGATTCATAAGGCCCAAGTTGAATTAGATATTTTCAAAATGCACACGTAATTGTTTGATATAAGTATTTTAAAATAACATTCATACTTTTTTTTTTAATATAACAGTTTTGGCTTGATATCATGGTTTGTTTTCTGACCAAAGTTATAAACTCTGAACAAGCGTAACTTTCTCTAAAAGAATGAATTTGCTATGGTTTTCAGACTATTGACATTGAAGGATACTTGGTAGAAACAATTCACGGTTGACAGGCTTTTCTCCTCTAGTTACCTTTATAGAAAGCATATTTTTATAAAAAGGGGAAACCTGGAGCCATCATCACTGGTTTTAATCTGTAATTAATTTTTCAGGCTTTGCAGATTTTTCCAATATTCAGTGAAAGTACAGAATAGTCTCTGCATTAGGGTTTTTCCAAAGTAAAATAACTCATTCTGACCTAGCTTTCTCAAAATAGTGAGCAAGTTAAAGATAATTCCAACAAAAATGATTGTAGTTTTATTTCAAATATAACTGAAAACAAAAGTGCTTTGAGACTAAATTCCAATAAATAATTCATAGAATTCTATTTATTTATCAGACAGAAGATATGTCAAGAGGATAAGATGGCTGGATGGCATCACTAATGCAAGGAACATGAACTTGGGCAAACTCCAGGGAATGGTGAAGGATAGGGAGGCTTGTCGTGCTGCAGTCCATGGAGTCAAAGAGAGTCAGACACTACTGGGTGACTGAACAAAAACAAAAGTGTCCTTGTAATCTTTGTTTGTTGAGAGTTCTTATCATGAAAAACTATTGATTTTGTCAAATGTTTCTCCTGTAGCCATTGAGATGATCATGTGATTTTTTTATCCTTCATTCTGTTAATGTGGTGTATCACTTTGACTGACTTTCATATGTTGAACTATCAAGGGTTAAGTCACACTTTGTTGTATTTATGGTCTTTTTAAAGTGCCACTGAATTTGGTTTCCAAGTATTTTATTATTTATTATTTTTTTATTTAGGGTCATCAGGTATATTGGCCAGCAGCTATCTTTCTATGTGATGTCTTGTTCTGCTTTTATTATCAGGGGAATATTGTCCTCATAAAATCAGTTTGGAAGTATTCCTTACATTTTGATATTTTGGAAAAGTTAAAGGAACTGTATATACATACATTGGAATATTACTCAACCTTAAAAAAAAAGTCAATCTGAACCTGAAAAACATTATATTAACTGAAATAAGCCACTCTCAAAATAACAGATAATACATGATCCCATTTATATTAGTAATTAAGAATAATCAAACTCATAGAAACAAAGAATAGGATAATAGTTCCTGATCTGGGGATAGAGGGGTGGGGAGTTGCCCACCAATGTGTATAAAATTTCAATTATGAAAGATGAATTATTTTCAGAGATTTCATATCTATAGTTGTTACTATGTATTGTACACATAAAAAAAAAACTATTGAAAAGTTAAAGATGGTGTTCTTAATACAGCAAAATATTATTTGCATTGCTCTAGGAAATGGCAACCCACTCCAGTGTTCTTGCCTGGAGAATCCCAGGGACGGGGGAGCCTTGGTGGGCTGCTGTCTA
>NW_011494930.1:1308435-1312446 GCF_000754665.1 Bison bison bison
GCTGCTGCTACTGCTGCTAAGTCACTTCAGTCGTGTCCGACTCTGTACGACCCCATAGACAGCAGCCCACCAGGCTCCCCTGTCCCTGGGATTCTCCAGGCAAGAACACTGCAGTGGGTTGCCATTTCCTTCTCCAATGCACAAAAGTGAAAAGTGAAAGTGAAGTTGCTCAGTCATGTGCGACTCCTAGCAACCCTGTGGACTGCAGCCCACCAGGCCCCTCCATCCATGGGATTCTCCAGGCAAGAGTACTAGAGTGGGTTGCCACTGCCTTCTCCAGTTTAGGTTGTTAATATGGGTTAATTTTCCACGGTCGGTTTAGATGAGGGTGACCCCCATTTTCCTCCCTGTACAATTGTGTCATCTGAAATTCCTTATTTGGGCTTCCACCAGGTACAATTTTGAATATTTTTCATGAGTACCTAAGCAAAACCCATGGAAAAGGGAATCGAAACAGCAATTCTAGTGGCATTATAATTATATTACACCATGGCCAAGATTACTAGAGGGTGGCATGAGATTCCCTCTGCTCATGCTGCAGGCTGGAAACCCTTCTAGCCACAATGAGGAGGCTTTGGGGGCTGCTTTGTCTTTTTATCCAGTTATCAGCAACCCATGCATACTTATTTGAGCATATTCCACAGTTTTCAAGGTCAGAGTTTCTTGCTCAGATGGTACCAAATTTCTGTTTCAAATACCATTCCTCCATGCATCATGGGCTCATTGAGTGTAAAACAAGGAGGCGGTTTTGCCTTCTAATGCCTATGCATGAGAAGGATATTCTTGTGCCTAGACTTTCCAACCTTAGGAATTAATAGGTCATGAAGATGTGGTGGTAGTTTATTTGCTAAATCTTGTCCAACTTTCGTAACCCCACGGACCATAGCCAACCAGGCTCCTCTATCCATGGGTTTTCCCAGGCAAGAATACTGGAGTAGGTTACCATTTCCTTCTCTAAGGGATCTTCCCAATCCAGGGATAGAACCCGCACTTCTTGAATTGGTGGGCGGATTCTTTACCACTGAACCACCAGGGAAGTCATGAAGATGGAGACCTCACAAATGAAATTAGTGATTCTTTTCTAAAAGAGACGCCATAACACTCTCTACCCTCTTCCACCAAGTGAGGAAAAAGCAAAATATCACCATCTAGAAAGTAAACCCTCACAAAACACTTAATCTACTCAAGTCATAATCTTGGGTGTTCAATTCTCTAGAACTGTGAGAAAAAGTTTCTGTTGTTTATAAAGTCACTTAATCAGTAGTATTTTGTCATAGCAGCCTGAACAGACTAAGATGCATATAATAGAAACTAAGTTTAAGAAAATAGACCTTACATAACAGAGAAAATAATTATGTCATAGGTAAAAAAACAGAACATCATTTTGCCATTAAAAGAAAAAAAAATGTTTGTGTAGCAACATGAATGAATCTCACCAACACATTATTAGGTGAGAAAGGTGACGGAAGAAATTTACATATAGAAGTTATTCTGGATTATACATGACTTGAACTTTATGCTAACTAGGATACCCTGTCTTATGGGCTGTCAAACATGCATTTGTACATTTGCTTTAACTATTAAAGAAAATAACACATGAAAAATAAAAATTAGAGTAACTGGTTCACACATTCAAAATGAAGCTGGGTGGCCATTGCAGATGTTTCAGACATTCCTGCATTACTGAAAACTTGAATTTTCTGAATTGCATTAAACTCAAGGACACAGGTGGTACTACTGGTAAAGAATCTTCCTGCAATGCTGGAGACATAAGAAATGCTGGTCAGGAAGATCCCCTGGAGGAGGAAGTGGCCATGAACTCCAGTATTCTGGTCTGGAAAATCCCATAGACAGAGGAGCCCAGGACTGAGTATCTGATCACCACCAAAGACACTACCTGCTGTTATCAAAACAGCATCTGCTGCCAGCTGCAACCCATGGTCTCAAGATCTCTTGTAACCATTCAACTATTTTGTATCCCCATCAACCTTTCTTTAACAAGTATCCTTACCTTCTTGCAGTTCCCATTGTTATTCTTGATAAACATCTCATGTGACTAATTTAAACTCTGAGGTTTTTGCCTATGTAAGCCTCCCCTGTTTTGTGGTCTTGTGGAACACCATTCAAATGCTCCTGAAATCTATTTTCCTTAGACTGTCTTACTCAGTTTCACCCTAATAACTTTTTTTCTATTCCTATAGGTTGTTTATTGATTATTTTCACCTACAAGTGAAAGCCCCAGCAGAAGCCCACTTATGCATGTCTGCTATATTATGATACTCTTTATTTAGGATTAGAAGCCAGTAATAAAATATTATAGATATATATAGATATATATTATGAGTATATGCCATAAATGTAAAAAGGAAGATAAGTGTAAATAATATTTTTGAAACTAATGAAATAGGTTTTTTCTTTGAGAGAGTGGGGAAGAAAGCAATGAAATTGTGGAAGTATATATGGTGGTGGTTTAGTTGCTAAATTGTATCTGACTCTTGTGACCCCATAGACTTTAGATGGCCAGGCTCCTCTGTCCATGGGATTCTCCAGTCAAGAACACTAGAGTGGGTTGCCATTTCCTTCTCCAGGAAGTATGTACACAAGACTCAATTTTATTGATAAAATATTCTATTACTTAAGCTGATTATATGTATGTAGACATTTTGCCTCTTCAATAAGTAATAATTTGTTGTCATTGGAATAGTACTTTTCTGAAATGTGTAACCTTATATACATAAATGAGAGGCAGAGGGAGAGAGTAAGAAAAAAGTTATTAAAAAGTATATGCATAGTCCATGTACAACTATTAGAATTATTATAATAGTTCAAGATTATTTAATATCAGAGAAAAGAAAAAGTTAAGGCAATAAATGGGATAAGGGGTGACATATAATTAAAGTAACTATTAATCAGCTAAGGTTTTTCAGATAGCTCATATTTTTATGTAATATATATATAGTATACATATGCATTAGGTCTTTTAATTCTCATTCTATAGATGTAGAATCTGAATTCAACAAAATTAGGCAATGATCTTCTGATCTGAAATTCCTGCCTATTCCTATATGATTGCTTCTAATGGAGTCACTATGGAAACATTGATTTCATTTCATAGCTTTGGAAATAGAGTTTAATTTCAACCAAGAATAAATGAATGAGAAGAGCTATCAAGGTAGGACTTTGGGTTTGCCAGTCAGATTTTGGTGACTTTTTAAGGAAGAATTTTTATAGAGTAGAGGGATTAAATTGTCCTTGGCAACAAGTACTATTATTAGTTTATTTTTGTCTCCTTAAATTTAGCTTCCTGCTTTGGAATTTTTTCTCTTTTCAAAATCTTGCACAGAGATGAACATCCTTAACATAAACACTATTTTCTTGTCTTTCCACAGGTTGTTCAACTTGCTTAACTTTGGAAAAACTGAAACTTCTGATTACAATGTTCCTCAGATATCTAATGTGGCTCCCCAAAGAGTTACATGCCTTCAGATGCTTTTGTAGCTGTTAACAAAGAAGTGTTCCTTCTCAGAAAAATGAACTGACTCCCTGTCGGACACTGTTTAGATACCACTCTAAAGAAAGTATTTATTGGTTGCTAACAGGAAATTTTGTTTTTTCAGTGCCTCTAGTAGCAAATAAGTATCCAAGAGCTAAAATACAGCTACAGCTGGAGCTGACTTCCATTCATTCATCACTGTCACTTCATGAATTAGGAGCCAACAGACCATTTCTCTCACTTACCTCAGCTCCTTTCCAGAATGAGGTGAGGTTCAGAATGCTCAGATATGATAGTTCTTTCTTCTAACCTATTATTTACAAAGCAATCAATTTTGATCTGTGTCACTCTATAAACTCTTGAGATTTTCAAAGGAAAAATAAATTCTGATTGGTGTTTATGTATAATTATGTGCATCCATGTTAATGGGACATATAGCAATGGGATTTGCTTAATATGGCTATGACTTTTTTTTTAGTGCATTTTAACTTCTCTAAAACTTGAAACAGCTCTCCTTT
>NW_011494930.1:1312546-1313483 GCF_000754665.1 Bison bison bison
TTTACATCACCTAGTGTTACATAAGTGGATCCAAATTCTCCACAGTACAAATTAATCCTACATAAGCCGTTGTGATACAAAATTTACTTTGACAATTAAGACACAATAAGTTATTGTCTTAGTACTAATAAGTTATGTAATATAAAATTATTTTCCTCCATAAAATAGAGAAAAATATAAAATTGTCCTAAAAAGTACATTCATTTTGGCAACAAAATTATTTATTATCTTTACCTTAAATGGTAAACATCAGGCTCCTTTTTACATACAGATATTTACATATATATATATATATGTGTGTGTGTGTGTGTGTAGGCGTGCATGCTCAGTCACTCAGTCATATCTGAATCTTCTTGACACCATGGACTGTAGCCCTCCATGCTTAGCTGTCCATGGGTTTTTCCAGCCAAGAATACTGGAGTGAAGAGATTCCTCTTCTAGGGAATCTTCCTGACCCAGGAATTGAACCTGCATCTCCTGTATTGGTAGGTGGGTTCTTGACCACTGCACCACCTTCATTTCAGTTCAGTTCAGTCGCTCAATACTGTCCCACTCTTTGCGACCCCATTAACTACAGTACGCCAGGCCTCCCTGTCCATCACCAACTTCTGGAGTCCACCCAAACCTATGTCCACTGTATCGGTGATGCCATCCAACCATCTCATCCTCTGTCATCCACTTCTCCTCCTGCCTTCAATCTTTCCCAGCATCAGGGTCTTTTCAAATGAGTCAGCTCTCTGCATCAGGTGGCCAAGTATTGGAGTTTCAGCTTCAACATCAGTCCCTCCAATGAACACCCAGGAATGATCTTTAGGATGGACTGGTTGGATCTCCCTGAAGTCCAAGGGACTCTCAAGAGTCTTCTCCAACACCATAGTTCAATAGCATCAATTCTTCTGCACTCAGCTTTCTTTATAGTCCAACTCTCACATCCATA
>NW_011494930.1:1313583-1316995 GCF_000754665.1 Bison bison bison
CCACTCCAGTGTTCTTGCCTGGAGAATCCCAGGGACGGGGGAGCCTTGGTGGGCTGCTGTCTATGGGGTTGCACAGAGTCGGACACGACTGAAGTGACTTAGCAGCAGCAGCAGCAGAGAACCTAAAATTCAAATATATATGTATATTTAGGTATATTATGTATATGTATGTGTGTATACAATTTATATATACAAATACTAAAATGAAATCTGGTCAACATTTTTTGAAAAGAATGTCTCAGCTCAGTGTTGAGCTGCAGATGATTAGATGAGAAACACATTGCTCTTGTCATCTATGATAGAGAAAGCAGTTTTCATATTCCTCGCATTTTACGATAGTTAAATATTTGTGCTGAGTTTGCATTTATTGACAGGATTGTGCAGTGACAGCATAGAGGACATGTGGTAGAAAAAAGGTTGGAAAACACCTCAACTCCACGATGAAAAAATACACTACAAAGATATTGAGTCGCATGCAACAATAGTTTGAAAACAGCATGCTACTTCTCAGTTAGTGATTCTACCTTGGAAATTTTACCAAAAAATAATGCTAAGTTAAAAATTCTGTGTTTATAAGTGTTATCAGAATTTTTTTTTACATTATTAAACTTGGGAAACAATGTAAAAAGATAAATATACATAAATCTGAATACATATAGTGGACATTAACTCAGAAGCGTATTATTCAAGTGACATATAAATTTTCATACAATTGGAGACACTTTCGACAAGAATAATTTGGAAGAAAGCCAGTGCTATAAGTATAAAGTTGGACTAGTCTAGGGAAACCAAACCATATGGTTACTCTACATATTAATCACCTTTTAATTCAAGGTTAAATGTAATAATTGGCTTGAGGAAACATTTCTGTTATATATCAACTGCATAAAGAGTAAATTCAAAATGATCATAAATACATACATTGAAGTGGTGCTATACATCAGTTTACAAATGTTTCATATTAATATGCATTAATTTCTTAAAAGAATGCATAGTAAACATAACTTTATTTAAAATATAAACAGGAATTACCTAGGGACAGTTGTATTATTATTCAGAATTCTTACAGAGACAAAGTTAATAGCTATAGAGAAGAGAGAAAATGGGACAAAGAATACATGTATTATTTTTCAAAATTATGCAACTCAAAACTACCCCAAATATTTAACAGCTTTAAGTCACATTTCAGAACTATTTAAAAAGCTGGAAATTATTTTACAAGTGACCTATAAGTAGGTAAAACAGATTAGAATTTTATTTTGAGAGATCAACAGTTTCTAGAGAATGCCTTGAACACATACTACTTTCTAGTTTATTTGAGAATGTAGTTTCATTATTTTAATATATTGCCTAGTTAAGTATTATTCTCTCCTAATGTTAACTTGCTAATAATTAAATATTATTAATAATACACTGATATTGGAATAAAATTACACTTTCTTACCACAGTCTATATAAGTGAACATGGAGGGTCCAGCTCATTCTATTACACCAAATATTCCCTGCCTTAAAGAAGTCTACCGGCAAAAGAAGGAATAAAGCAAGCATCTAAAAATGTTATTTCTAGGAAATATGCTACCTAATTTTCAGTGCATGCAATCTCACTTTATAGGTTTAAAATCATTTACTTCAATCACATTAGAACAAATAAAAAATATTTTAAAATATATATGAAAGGATAGGACTTATCAATATAAGATACTCCAATATTTATGTGATAATTCTCATATCTAAGAGTCAGATATTAATGTTTATGAAGCCAAATTAATTTGTGATCAGATTAGCTAACACACAATTTTTAAAAAATTGACCAAAGTATTCAGAGTCATAAGTCTAGAAAATAAGTGTTTGCAGTCACTTGAGTGATTTTTTAAAATAATAACCGAGTCAACATCCACTCTTTCTCCACAGCCAAACTTAGGAATTCCTCCCTACTGCAGTAAGTAAGCATGAAAGGAGAAATTACTACAAAATCTCCAGAAAGACAGAAAAAAAAAAAAATGACTAACAGTCAGAGGGTATGACTAATTTTCATTCACCATAATCCTTTCTGTAATCTTGTGTGATAGTTATTATCATCCTCTGAAAATGGGTCAAGCACATTGGGTCAAGGAGAGATTAAATATATTTTCTAAGATGTACTCCTAATAAGAGTCTTGAGGCAAGTCCACATTGTCCAAATACAGATTCTTTAATTTTTTTTTTTATCCCATGCCACTCACAAAATGTTGTTGATGTTACAAGTTCTCAAAATAGCTTGGATTTTCCATTCTCATTTAATTAATTCCTCCCTATATATTTAGATGATATTTAGTCAAGAAATAACACATGTATCTTTGTTATGTATGTAATTTAAACATCCCAGTAGCCATCAGATATTTTTTAAATAATTTTAATAAATAAAATATATTGAAAGAATAAGAAAGAATTCTCTGAACAAAATACTGATGCTAGCACATGTGACTTTCTTTGTTCTGTTAGAAAGCATATTATATAGATCATATCATTTACAGTTAATCATGTCATTTAAATCTAACTGCCTTACAACTTTATTACAAATGTGTCATCCTTTTACTTGATTAAAAGAAAATAATCAAGAAACTCAATATATCCTTTTAACTTTTTTCATATAACTCAATAATAAAAAACATGCCTAGCAAAAGGAAAATGCTGCTGATTTTTCACATATTTTCTTTGCTTTTTTCCCCTTAGCTTGAAAACTATAGTATTTGTTTCTTTGTAATGAATTCACATGCTTTTCTTAGATTCCTTTTCCTCTGCAACAGTCCAATGAGTCTTTATCTATTGCTCCAGACAGCCATCTTGTCAAATCACCTAGAGATGTGAATGATAACCCAATCACCTACTAGACAGAAACATCAAAATTCTGGCCACCATTCACCAAGATAGCTTTTTCTTATCTGAAGCTATCCATCTATAATGTGTAAGGACAGAGCCTGCTTTCAGTAATGCAGCTGGTTATAGCAACTAAGAATAGCACAAGCTTCCTTCCAGATGATGCAGAGTAACTCACCTTCATCAAAATGAACTAGAACTGGACACCTTGACTTCTGAAGGACAATTGGAAAATTCTATATTGCATATAAATCTCATAGGAAAACTGAATCAAACCACTAATTGAAATATATTTTATGACCAATTCTCTAAGTAGGTATGATTTGGCAACTATAGGCAGTTTAACTAGCTTATAATTATTTTGTTTAATAAGGCAAGTATTTTGCATTTGTCATTATGTAACCAAAAATGATAACAATAATTGCACAAAATCAGGGACTAAAATATGTTTGACTGAAGCTGAAATTTTAATGCCATGAAATAATTAAATATGTATTGCCTTGTCAGACAACATACCTCTCAAACCTGGACTTTTTTTTTTTTTTTTACATCACCT
>NW_011494930.1:1317095-1333725 GCF_000754665.1 Bison bison bison
TCGGTGATGCCATCCAACCATCTCATCCTCTGTCATCCACTTCTCCTCCTGCCTTCAATCTTTCCCAGCATCAGGGTCTTTTCAAATGAGTCAGCTCTCTGCATCAGGTGGCCAAGTATTGGAGTTTCAGCTTCAACATCAGTCCCTCCAATGAACACCCAGGAATGATCTTTAGGATGGACTGGTTGGATCTCCCTGAAGTCCAAGGGACTCTCAAGAGTCTTCTCCAACACCATAGTTCAATAGCATCAATTCTTCTGCACTCAGCTTTCTTTATAGTCCAACTCTCACATCCATACACCACTACTGGAAAAACCATATCCTTGACTAGATGGACCTTTGTTGGCAAAGTAATGTCTCTGCTTTTTAATATGCCATCTAGGTTGGTCATACCTTTCCTTCCAAGGGGCAGGCATCTTTTAATTTTATGGCTTCAGTTACCATATGCAGTGATTGTGTGTGTTTTTAATATAAATTTGTTTATTTTAATTGGAGGCTAATTACTTTACAATATTGTATTGGTTTTGCCGTATATCGACATGAATCCACTACAGGTGTACACGTGTTCCCCATCCTGAACCCCCCTCCCACCTCCCTCCCCATACCCTCCCTCTGGGTCATCCCAGTTCACCAGCCCCAAGCATCCTGTATCATGCATCGAATCTGGACTGGTGATCCATTTCACATATGAAAATATACATGTTTCAATGCCATTCTCCTAAATCATCCCACCCTTGCCCTCTCCCACAGAGTCCAAAAGACTGTTCTATACATCTGTGTCTCTTTTGCTGTCTCACATACAGGGTTATTGTTACCAGCTTTATAAATTCCATATATATGTATTAGTATACTGTATTGATGTTTTTCTTTCTGGCTTACTTCACTCTGTATAATAGGCTCCAGTTTCATCCACCTCATTAGAACTAATTCAAATTTATTCTATTTTTAATGGCTGAGTAATACTCCATTGTGTATATGCACCACAGATTTCTTATCCATTCGTCAGCTGATGGACATCTAGGTTGTTTCCATGTCCTGGCTATTGTAAACAGTGCTGTGATGAATATTGGGGTACATGTGTCTCTTTTAATTCTGGTTTCCTCGGTGTGTATGCCCAGCAGTGGGATTGCTGACTCATATGCCAGTTCTATTTCCAGTTTTTTAAGGAATCTCCACACTGTTCTCCATAGTGGCTGTACTAGTTTGCATTCCCACCAACAGTGTAAGAGGATTCCCTTTTCTCCACACCCTCTCCAGCATTTATTGCTTGTAGACTTTTGGGTAGCAGCCATTTTGACTGGTGTGAAATAGTACCTCATTGTGTTTTGATTTGCATTTCTCTGATAATGAGTGATGTTGAGCATCTTTTCATGAGTGATTTTGGAGCCCAGAAAAATAAAGTCAGCCACTGTTTCCCCATATACCTGCCATGAAATGATGGAACCAGATGCCATGATCTTAGTTTTCTGAATCTTAAGCTTTAAACCAATTTTTTCATTCTCTTCTTTCACTTTAATCAAGAGGCTCTTTAGTTCTTCTTCACTTTCTGCCATAAGGGTGGTGTCATCTGCATATCTGAGGTTATTGATATTTCTCCCAGCAATCTTGGTTCCAGCCTGTGCTTCCTCCAGCTCAGTGTTTCTCAAGATGTACTCTGCATATAAGTTAAATAAGCAGGGTGACAAAATACAGCCTTGATGTACTCCTTTTCCTATTTGGAACCAGTCTGTTCCATGTCCAGTTCTAACGGTTGCTTCCTGACCTGCATACAGGTTTCTCAAGAGGCAGGTCAGGTGGTCTGGTAGTCCCATCTCTTTCAGAATTTTCCAGTTTGTTGTATTCCACACAATCAAAGGCTTTGGCATAGTCAATAAAACTGAAACAGTTTTTCTGAAACTCTGATGATCCAGTGGATGTTGGCAATTTGATCTCTTGTTCCTATGCTTTTCTAAAATCAGCTTGAACATCTAGAAATTCATGGTTCACATACTGCTGAAGCCTGGCTTGGAGAATTTTGAGCATTACTTCACTAGCGTGTTAGACGAGTGCAATTGTTTGGTAGTTTGAGCATTCTTTGGCATTACCTTTCTTAGGAAGCCTCACGTATATGTGTTTTAGATCTGTATCTCCAGATATGAAAATGTTTACCTGTGTGTCATGCACTTCCTTGAGAGAGTATCCTTCCATCTCATAAAGGAGGTCTCATAAGATCTTATGAAAGCCTGAGGTTAGCAAAATCATTTTGTTTGTAATAAATTTAAAACGAGTCCTTAAGAGTAAAAGGCAAATGCACCATTCTGCTCCATCATGTTCTCTATTCCCAAGGGTCTTTAAATCTTTCTGATTTATGCTCCAGAAATGGACTTAAACATCACTTCACTATCTCTCATTTTAGAGCTCCTATTACGAAAGCTCCAGGGTTTGTGCATTTGTAGTAGGAGAGACTAAGCAACTCTGCACAATTTTCCCCTCTATCATTTAAACGTGGGTGTGGGGTTTTCAGGAACTTTCAGACAGTATTAAAGAATTAAAGGATTAATAGAGACTTATTAAACGAGTATTAAGTTATTGGTGCACCAGAGTGAAATTACCTATTTGCCTGTGGTGTATTTAAATAAACTGAAGACCCACATATCTATCATTGAATAAATTCTGGCATATAGAAATGTTTCTATTAATCATAATATCATCTGGACCTTAAAGTGTGCTTTAGTTTCTTGAGGCAAAGCCCATCAGTGACAGCATGAGTTAAAAAGATACTACACAGGAATGCCTGCGACTGACCCTCCTTTTCCACTAGCACTTTCCTGAAGTATTGATTGTTATCAACGGCATGGTTATTATTTAAGCATCATGTTTGTCAAAAGATAAACTAATTGTGTTTTTTTGCTGTTCTTACCTGAGGCGGATCCTTGTAATACTGCCCTTTTTCTTTTCTCAAACATATGCCTCCTTCACATATTCAGATCTTTAAAATATACATGAAACGTTTTTACTGTCAAAAACAAAAAAGTAGTAACAATAAAATTTGAATCTATGTTTTGATAGTCCTTGGATGATTATTTCATCCACGAATCTTACAAATCAAGTAAAACTCAGTGATCTGTGAACAAAAGCACAACATCCATGAAGTGACAACATACACACAGTGACATGCAGACTGTGAGTTGGGATCCATCTTCAACACCTACTATTTTTTGTCTTTTGTGTGTTTATGGTCTCAATTTGCTCTTCTCAGCTCCCTATTTGCAAAATGGTGAAATCACCTACTTCAGTTGAAACCTTAAAATAAATCATAAGACTTAGAGCTATGTAATCATTTATAGTTATAGAATCATTTAACCTGTAGAACAAAAATTTTTCTGAAGGAAGAACAATTTTTTTTTTAGAAAGCCTTGTTGAACATTAAGAAATTATTTCATGAAGTATTAAAAAGCCATTAATGATGGTATATAGATTTGCCATCATTAATGGCTTAGATAGAAGTACCAAAAAATCATTCAGATCAGATCAGTAACTCAGTCATGTCTGACCCCATGAATCGCAGCATGCCAGGCCTCCCTGTCCATTACCAACTCCCGGAGTTCACTCAGACTCACGTCTATCGAGTCAGTGATGCCATCCAGCCATCTCATCCTCTGTCGTCCCCTTCTCCTCCTGCCCTCAATCCCTCCCAGCATCAGAGTCTTTTCCAATGAGTCAACTCTTCGCATGAGGTGGCCAAAGTACTGGAGTTTCAGCTTTAGCATCATTCCTTCCAAAGAAATCCCAGGGCTGATCTCCTTCAGAAAGGACTGGTTGGATCTCCTTGCAGTCCAAGGGACTCTCAAGAGTCTTCTCCAACACTACAGTTCAAAAGCATCAATTCTTCCGCACTCAGCCTTCTTCACAGTCCAATTCTCACATCCATACATGACCATAGGAAAAAATATAGCCTGGACTAGATGAACCTTTGTTGGCAAATCATTAGCATTTTTTATTTTGATTTTATTTGAATGAATTGGTGAGTTTCTCTAATAATTCAAGACTCTAATGTCTAATTGAAAAAAAAATCTGGTGGTTGGCTTGTTCAGGGATGTGTTTATTTTGTTTATTCTATTTATGGTATTTTATAACTGTCTCAGAGGTAGGAGAGGAGGATAGCTTTCTTTTTGTTTATCATTTAGTGCTCTCTCCTTTGGGGGGCACATTTATATTAGGTATATCTAGTTAAGGACATTAATTAAACCACTTTTCAAATTTTTATTTTCTAAGAGAGTTAAGAAATGTTTTCAAATACATCTGCCCCATGGGAAAATTGTTGCCTCTGTTCTGGGCCCTCTCATTTGCTTTAAACAATATGGAAGGGCATTATCTCCTTGCTAAAGATTGGAAGCTTGCTTTGATTTTCAGCTTTAATGGTCTCATCTGAACCCTCCACTCAGGAGCATCAGCTGACAGAAACCCCATGCTGTGATTCACACTATTTAATGCCAAGTTGGCGGGTAATAAAGTTATCATAATCCATAATTTAGTTATAGATGATAGTCACTGCTCTGATTGTAATATTGAGACTCTGGCTTCATTTACACTTCTGGGATGCTTCACAAATGATTTGGGCTGAACTTTGATACAGGGTCAAGGGTAGAGAAATTTTTCATATAACTGCATTCCCTCTTACTTGAAAGAAACATTCCATGTTCAAATTGGATTTATTTTGGGTTTGACATATGTCTGTAGTTTCTGTGGTAAGTATAAATTTTAATAAGGATTTGTGTAGGTGTTTCCTCTTTACAAGAGATATTTAGATTGAATTTATCATCCTATTTGCATGTAAAAATCACTTGGTTACTGCTATAAACCTCAAAAACAGAAGCAGAATATAATTATTGCTAGGGAAAATAGAAAAAAAGCATACTTGGATATTGATTTTATTTTCCCAAACTGTACTGTCCTCATGCAAATTTCATGTCATTTTATGAATTTGCTGAGGATGTTCACTTAGCTGAGCATAATGCCCTCCTTTTTTATTTTAGAATACTATCTACTCCATGAAGCCCTTCCCTGCAAGGAACTATAGTAGATGCTAAGTTCACACAGAACATGAATTAGATAATACTAGCTAAATGATTGCAAACTTCATCAAAACTTTCTAAATCTCTCTTAACTTCTCAGAAAAATGGTAATTCAGCCTCAATCAAAGAACTATAATGAGTAAGCAAGATAATACTCAGGCAGATCTAGCATCCATCAGAAGGACTTAAAATCTATGACATATATATAGATTAAAAAATAAAGTGGCCTTGCATCAGTTTTAATTCTTTATTTTTGTGCATAAGTACATATATGAAAATGGTTTTAATGTATACATTTATAATAGAAATCATTACTTAAGAAAAATACTTTATGCTAAACATTCTTTGCAATATCACCCTTCAAAGCTAAGAAGATTAGAATTATTAGAAATTCCTTGGAAACTTGCATTTATATTTAGAAAGGAGAAACATTTGAGTGTGAAAAGCAAGAGACTACAGGGAATATGATTTACTTTCCATATCTTGAGGAGTATAGTAAGTCTTATAACCAAACAAAATATTCAGTCTTTTGTGATCACAAGTATCACCCACTCCTGTATTCTTGCCTGGAGAACCCTACAAATAGTATGAAAAGGCAAAAAAGATATGATGACAGGAGACAAGCGCCCAGGGTTGGAAGGTGTCCAATATGCTACTGGGGAAGAGTAAAGGGCACTTACTAATAGCTCCAATGAGAATACAGCAGCAGGACCGAAATGGGAATGACACTCAGGTGTAGAAAGTCTGTTGGTGAATTTAAAGTCTGACTGCATAGGCCCTTGAAATATGAAGTCCATGAATCGAGGTAAGCTGAATGTGGTTGAGTAAGACATGGCAAGAGAGAACATCAACATCTTAAGAATCAGTGGGCTAAAATTGGCTGGATGGGCAAATTTATCTTTTATAGGTTATTGGAATGTCACAGTAGAAAGTTAAGAGATACCTTGAGTAACAGGCAAGTTTGGCCTTAGAGTACAAAATGAAGCAGCACAAAGGCTAACAGTTTTGTCAAGAGAACACACTGGTACAGTAAACATCTTCCAACAACACAAGAGACAACTCTACACAAGGACATCATCAGATGGCCAATACCAAAATCAGGTTGATTATGTTCCTTGCAGCCTAAGATGGAGATACTCTATACAGTTATCAAAAACAAGACTTGGAGCTGTTTGTGGCTCAGATCATCAGTTCCTTATTGCAAAATTCAGGTTTAACTGAAGAAAGTAGGGAAAACCACTAGGCCATTCAGGTATGACCTAAATCAAATCCTTTATGTTTATACAGTGGAGGTGACAAATAGATTCAAGGGGCTAGATATAGTAGACTGAGTGCCTGAAGAACTATGGATGGATGTTCATAACGTTGTACAGGAGGAAGTAACCAAAATCATCCCCAAGAAAAAGAAATGCTAGAGGGCAAAGTGGTTGTCTAAGGAGGATTCACAAATAGCTGAGGAAAAAAGAAAAGTGAAAGGCAAGGGAGAAAGGGAAACACATACCCAATTGAATGCAGAGTTCTAGGGAATAGCAAGGAGAGAAAAGAAAGACTTCTTAAATGAACAATGCAAAGAAATAGAGGAAAACAATAGAATGGGTAAAACTAGAGATCTTTTCAAGACAATTGGAAATATCAACGGAATATTTCCTGCAAAGATGGACACCATAAAGGACAGAAGCAGTAAGGACCTAACAAAAGCAGAAGAGATTAAGAAGAGTTGGCAGGAATACACAGAAGAACTATACAAAAAAGGTCCTGGTGACCATAATGATGTGGTCACTCACCTGGAGCAAGACATTCTGGAGTATGAAGTCAAATGAGCCTTAGGAAGCTTTACTATGAGCTAAGTTAGTAGAAGTGATGGCATTCCAGCTGAGCTATTTCAAATCCTAAAGATGATGCTATTAAAGTGCAATCATCAACATTCAATATGTCAGTAAATTTGGAAAACTCAACAATGGCCAAAGACTGGAAAAGTTTTCACTTAAATCCAAAGAAATAAGTGAAAGAAAGTGAAAGTCACTCAGTTGTGTCCAACTCTTTGCGACCCCATGGACTGTATAGTCCATGGCGTTGTCCAGGCCAGAATACTGGAGTTGGTAGACTTCCCCTTGTCCTGGGGATCTTCCTAATCCAGGGACCAAACCCAGGTCTACCACACTGCAGGTGGATTCTTTACCAGCTGAGGCACCAGGAAAGCCCAAGAATACTGGAGTGGGTAGCTTATCTCTTCTCCAGTGGATCTTCCTGACCCAGGGATTGAACTGGGACCTCCTGCTTTTCAGGAGGATTCTTTACCTACTGAGCTATAAGGGAAGCCCTTTATTGGGCAGGGCCAAGTAATGTCCATGATACTGTACAATTACAATCATATCACATGCTAGTAAGGTTATGCTCAAAATCCTCCAAGCTAAGCCTCAGCAGTACATGAACTGCAAACTTTCAGATGTACAATCTGGGTTTAGAAAAGGCAGAGGGACATGAGATCAAATGACCAACACTGTTGGATCATTCAGAAGGCAAGAGAATTCCAGAAAAATATCTATTCTGCTGGCTTGAAAGTCAACATTAAATATATATATATGTATATCATGACATCTAGTCTCATCACTTTATGGAAAATATAATGGGAAAAAGTGTCAGATTTTATTTTTTTGGACTCCAAAATCACTGTAGGTGGTGACTGTAGCTTCCTTATAGCTTTAACTATAGGGGCCTTTGTGGGAAAAATGATGTCTATGCTTTTTAATATGCCATCTAGTTTTGTTATGGCCTTCCCAGGAGGTTCATTGTTCAAGAATGTGCCTGCCAATGCAGGAGAGGCAAATTCAATCAAGAAATTGAGAAGGTCCCCAGGAGAAGGAAATGGCAACCCACTCCCATATTCTTGCCTGAGAAATCCCATAGAGAGAGAAGACTGGCGGGCTACAGTCCATAGGGTCTCAAAGTGACTTAGCATGCAATGGGACTGGATGCCATGATCTTAGTTTTTTTTTTTTATTTTTTTTAATGTTTAGTTTCATGCCAGCTTTTTCACTCTCCTCTTTCACCTTGGTGAATCTAATGCTATTAGCATAGCTGTTATTTTTTCTTTTATTTACACATAAATATTACTATTATTAGTTCACTCACTCTGTCATGTCTGACTCTGTGACCCCATGGACTGACACACACCAGGCTTCCCTGTCCATCACCAACCGCCAGAGGTTGCTCAAACTCATGTCCATTGAGTCAGTGATGCCATCCAACCATCTCATCCTCTGTCATCCTCTTCTCCTCTTGCCTTCAATCGTTCCTAGTATAAGGGTCTTTTCCAATGAGTCAGTCCTTTGCATCATGTGGCCAAAATATTGGAGCTTCAGTGTCAGTCCTTCTATTGAATATTCAGGAACAATTTCCTTAAGGATTGACTGGTTTGATCTCCCTGCAGTCTAAGAGACTCTCCAGAGTCTTCTTCAACACCACAGTTCAAAAGCATCAGTTCTTAGGCACTCAGCTTTCTTTATGGCCCAATTCTCACATTACTTATGTTTATTTATTGAAATCAAAGAGATCACAGACTAATATGCTATATGTCACATTTATACAAAAGCTATTATACATGTATTTTCAATTATAATGCATTTTAAGTTACTACACTAAAATTTTATGTAAGTACCTACGTATTCTCTTTTCATTTACATTTAAAGGTTGTTATGCCATCTCTGAGGCATATTCAAGGAAGAATAAAAAAAAATACAACAGAAAAGAAAAGAAAATGGAATTCACAAAAGAAAAGAATATTAATTTGCTCTTTATCTTTTGCTTTTAGCTTTTTGTTTTTGAGTCACTGTTATGAAGCAATATTATTTCACTTTGTTAAAGAGTTCTGAGAATCTGGAGAAATTCTAAACACTTTCTTACCTGTAGCATTCCCAGTTTATATATGAATATAAAATTCCTTACTCTACTATCATTCTTGGTGTCAGTATACTATCTAAAAGTGATTGTATACATGTCTATGGAATGAAGCTGAAACTTAATTTACTATGTTTAAATTTAGATTTGTTTTATGTTGAGCATCCTTAGATACTTAAAGCTTGGTTTCATGAATGATCTTTGGCAATAAAAGAGAAGCTTCCAGAGCTTACCTATCACAGTAAATATGATTTGACAATTTAATTCATTTAAATACAGGTTTATTTATACTTCATTGAATCCTATGTTATCTATATCTCAAAAAATTGAAAAACATGATTCATGTACTAAAGGAAAGTGATTTATATATGTAAATATTCTATTTATATTTGAGACCTCATGTTCAACATATATTTAAAATGCAAATTATGGTAAAAATATGTGTGTGTGCAAAGTTGCTTCAGTCATGTGCTAAACTTTTCAGCCTTATGGACCTTAGCCCATCAGACTCCTCTGTCTGTGGGATTCTCCAAGCAAGAATACTGGCATGCATTGCCATGACCTCCTCCAGGAGATCTTCTTGAACCAGCGATTGAACTCGAGTATGAGTTTGATGAAACAACATGACATATTGAGAGAGTAAATCCATTTCCAGAATTTATATTTCTAATCTTGAGGAAAAAACCATTGCCTCCAATCTGTAATTTGGGGGCAAATTTATACCTGGTAATATATTGCCTGCCAGAGACCAAAGATAGCTCATTGTTACTAACCAGGTGGGTACTCAGTTTGGGACATAGTCTTGAATGAGAAACATGTTATTGCAACCATATAAAACTATCATCCTCTCTCCATGGCCACTGGGTTCATCAGTCTATTGAGTAAGCACAGGTGTGGCTGAGGAGAAACTGATTGCAATCAAACTGATGGGTCACAATGTTCATCTGATTATTTAAAACATCCTATTTAATGAATACCCTGCAGTGACATTTACAAGGATAAGTATTACGGCATTATATTCTAAGGAGTCCATTCACAAAGCTCTCCATGTCACTAGATCTTTCAGTCTTGCTTTGCCCAAGTCTGACGACCTGTTGAATCATAATTGTTTATCTAAAGCAAATATGTTATTGAGTCCAACTTCAAATTACTCACCCCAAAACAGGTCAATAATTTAAGAGACAAGGTGTTTGGGCAGGGAATAAGGACTTTATTGAGAAAGCTACCAGACCAAGAATATAATGGACTAGTGTCCCAGGGAACCATCTTACCAGAATTAGAATCCAAGCTTCTTGTATACTAAAAGGAGAGAGAACTTGGCTGGTTGTTGAAAACTTCTTGGTACTGACCAGACCCTGGAGAGTATGCCATAATCTTTTGTTCTTAACAGTTGCTCAGGTAGGTCTACTCAAAATGTTCCTGTAAACCTTCAACAAGGAAATTATTAGTTTCTGTTCTGTAACTTTTATCTCTATGTGAATTAAAAATTATTATACCTTTAAATGTCAAGCATGGGAAGCAGAGAATTGAGAAAGGGTTATTATGTATATTTTAACATTCTATTACAAAGGTGCAGAGCCATCATGACTAAGCAGAGACAAGAGAGCACAGAGATTAGAGCTAAAGGAATAGGTTTGTTCTTCTCTATTACAAATACATTGTCTTTGGACAGTGTTATTCTCTAAAGCTGGTATATGTGTTAGTCACTCAGTTGTGTCTGACTCTTTGCAACCCCATGGACTGTAGCCCACCAGGCTCCTCTGTCTGAGGAATTCTCCAGACAAGAGTATTGGAGTGGGTTGCCATTTCCCTCCCCAGGGGATTTTTCTGACCAACGGATCATACCTGGGCCTCCTGCATTGCAGACAGATTCTTTACCTTCTGAACTACAAGAAGTCCCCAAAACTACTGATTATACATATATATATATATGTATACATATATATATATATACATATACATATATATATGTATATGTATATATGTATATATATATATATATGTATATACATATATATATATGTGTATATATATATATATATCTGACTTCAAATAATCACTATTATCAAGTAAACTATGACACATTTCTCAAAATTTTATTCTTTATAGGGCAATTTCTTCCAAACTTTCCTATAGCACCACATCTCAGTGTGAAAGAAAGTGTCTGTACATTTCTGGATGTGTACAGAACTATTTTAAAGTATACTCAATAGTTTTTCTGAGGTCAGCTTGTCACAAAAGCGTCTCAGTGATTCACAGGTGTTGTGGTTTCAGAAGGAATAAGAGAGCAGCAGGAGAAAGAAAGCATTCTGGGAAAAAAGTCAATGGTTCACACGACTTTCATATGCCTTTTTTTTTTTTTTTATATATGCCTTTAACACTGTCTTGAATACACTACTTCTACTTAATGTTAGAATGTTGCTGTGTGTATCTGTCCTAATTGCCATACTTGCCCTAATTTTTAGAGCTCTGATGAAGAGACTGTAAACTGAGATCTGCTTGGTGAAGGTACTTTGCTGTGTCACCCAGAATGATTGATTGTAACATCGCCATCTCGTTCTTACTTATTATACTGAAGAGTTTCCAGTCCTTCAAAGTCTTTCACTGTAAGCCTCAATTGACTATTAAAAGGATGAAAAACTAGAAGGTCCCTATCACTTAATTCTCTACTGTTCTGACTCATGGATCATAATCCTCTGACCTAGGGATGAATAAGTTGCCACAGTGACCATTGGCTTCAGGGCTACATTAGCTTCACAAAATGCATGCTATTAAATAGTTGCTGTATGCCCTGTCCCTCAAGCCAGCAACTGTATATTGAGTCCTGTGCATTGTTACTCCAGAAAAATTAAATTCTTCTATGACTCTGCTAGCAAAATCAATTGAAATAAAAAAAAAAAGAACTTTTTCCCCTTATTTATGCTTTACAGATAACATGTGAACCTGAATGTTTGGTGCAAGACAAAATACTTATAAAACATGAACTGTTAGACAATCTAAAGAGGGTAGACTTTAACATTCTGGCTTTTATCATGAACAAAGCCATCTAAAAGAGAGTTGAATGAACAAATCAGCACAAAATGCCAGATTTTCTGCAGATTTACTAATATGTGTCTCACAGTATGTTTAAAGAGCCTATATCTAGAAACCACATTTCTTCAGGCTGCAGTGGCATTACCTCATTGGTTTATAACAGCCTTTCATTCAAATTTTCTTGTGTAAAATGACACATGAATTTCCCTTTCTTTCTCAAAGTTCAGCTATGTATTAGACTTTCAGTCTCATAATACATATTATAATATTTGCATAGGGTTCTAGAAGGAAGAGGGCTTCCCAGGTGGCACTAGTGGTAAAGAACCAACCTGACGATGCACGAGACATAAGTGACATGGGTTCAATTCCTAGACTGGGAAGATACCCTGGAGGAGGGTATGGCAATGCAATCAAGGGGAATCCCATGGACAGAGGAGCCTAGTGGGCCACAGTCCATAGGGTCTCAGAGAATCAGACATGAGTGAAGTGACTTAGCATGCACACTAGAAGGAAGAAAAGCATACAAATTCATCCACTCTATGTGAGAACTAAAAATGCCTTTTCATGTGCATGTTTCAATGGTCATTTTTCTTTCAATTATTTTTGACCAGTATTTCATGAATTATTTCACTTTTCTGTCTACATCTTCCTTCAGTTCAGGAAGATTCTCTTCTTCTATTGCTATTATTATGTTTAAGTTTTTATTGTGTCCCATTTTCAGATATTCATTAATAAAACATCTTTGAATATAATTTCTCTTCCTTTGTAACTCTTCAAATAAACTATTATATACCTTCTTTCTGCCAATTTATTAAGTTTTCTGAAGATTATTTTTAAACCTACCCTCCAAAGCATAATTTTTTCTATAATCTTTATTCATTATTTTGCTTCCATTGGCACTTGCAGATTTAAAATTTCCTTACCCACATCTTCATTTTGTTTTGGCCATGTGTGTGTGCTAAGTCACTTCAGTCTTGTCTGACTGTGTGACCCCATGGACTGTAGCCTGCTAGGCTCCTCTGTCCATGGGATTCTCCAGGCAAGAATACTGGAGTGGGTTGCCATGTCCTCCTCCAGGATATTTTCCTGACCCAGGGATTGAACCTGCATCTCTTAGTCTCCTGCACAGGCAGGCGGATTCTTTACCACTAGCACCACCTGGGAAGCCCTTATTTTGGCTAGTTTTACTTATTTTGTAATTAATTTTTTCATGTTTTATTTAATAAAATTCAGAATGCCTTTTATAAATATATGTGGGTTACAACAAAGTCATTGTATAAACCCTTCATGATTATTGATGTAGAAAATTTTATCCAATTTGAAGTTTTTCCATACTCACTCTTCCTTTTTTGATGCTGTTGATCCACGTAGTTTTTCCACTACTTTGATGATGATCAAATAGTAGTCTAGTTGCACTTTCACTTTGCATCTCTCTTGGTTATGTAGGCAACATTTATATTCTCTTCACTTCCCAAGTTCAGGTCTTAAGTAATCTGCAAGGGCACAAGGGAGCCTGAACCACATACTTAATCTCTGCATACTTTCTGCATCAGTAAACAGTTTCAAGTTAAAGTCAGTCATGGAAAATGTGCTATCCACTTGGGGATACATCTCAACTTTCATCTTCTTCTATAGTTTAGAGATGAGAAGTCACTTAAATAAATTGACTACAAGTTACTATTAATAGTCTCCTAGCAGACTCAGTTAGCACACTATTGTTTTTTCATGTATCTTTAACTTGATTTAATACTGTTTTACCACACTTGAGAAGGGCAACTCAGAGATTAGAGCTCATTTTTCCTATCATGTATATTCTAATCTACACCTTCTCTCTTTGTTTTCCTTATCATTCAATTGAGTCTATGAAATTATAATGAAGTCTGATAGAAAAAACAAAATAGAAAAATTTTGAAAAATCATTTCTCCTCCAGATTCATCATAAACATTATAGTTGACATTTCCCATTTTTTCCCACAAATACAATATTCATCTGTGTATATTGAAGATATCTCTTTTATGCTTCACTTTTAAAAAGAATACTTTTGTCTTACTTTCCATGAAGATGTATAATCCCCTAGAGAAATACATAGTGTTTGAAGACAAATGTATACTTTCAATTTAATTAAAATTTATTTCTGGAAGATTACCCTCAAAACATTTTTTGACAGAACTAAAACTCTTAGAAATTTTAAATCTAAGAAAATTTTGGTGGCATTAGAAAAATTAGATGTTTAATGGTTATAAAAATTATTTGGAGACATTTTGATGAATCATCACAATTAAATATTTCCAATATGTGATATTGGTTGTCTTGCTTTATTATAGAAAAATTTAAATTATTATATGAAGGATTCCTATACCTCAAAATTGAATAAGTGTAAATAGTTGAAAAGAGATTTATTCATCAGGAAGCAAAGCAACTATTTTATTAAAACTTAACTTTGGAATACACTTTGACTATCTCTATGATGATAGTAAAAATTTTCATTTCCTTAAAAATAAGAATTAAATCCATTTATTGATTAGATCCTTTTGATTTATCCCATTAAATTCTATCACCATGGTATTCCATAATGTTAGTCATTAAAAACTCTGCATTTTATTTTTAATAGTAGTTTCTGGTTGATAATTCAAGAGTTAATAGAAAAATACTCCTAATAGTCTTTTTGGTGAAAATAATGAATAGGTGAAAATAATTTATTAGAATAAATTTTATTTTTTGTAAATATATTCTACATAAAAGACACTTGGAGAGTCTTAAAATTAAAGACTATAATTAATATTCACTTATATTAAGTATAAGCTGGGAAAATGTTCAGCACTTAAATTTATTATTCTATTATGAAATTATAATTCATTTAAGGCATGTAGATATATTTTGAATCATTGGAATGTGCAATTTCTAACCTATTTCAAACTTCTAATATTCATTTCCATTAAATTAAGTTGTCAGAAAGTTAAAGGAAAACACTACAAGTGTTATATAGGGCAGTCAAATTCACTAAGTTACCAGAGATTAGAAAGAAGGGAAACTCCAACATTCTAAAATACAGTATACTAAAAATTTCCTGTGGAAGATTTTAATTCTTTAATTTACTCTTCATGCAAGAAATTTGCTAGTTTGATCAGGTATAACCTAAGAAAATAATTTAAAAATATTTTTGGTCAAGTACTTACAATTATAGGGATATAATGAAAAATGTTTAAGAAATTTACCCAGCAATCCCACTGCTGGGGATACACACCGAGGCAACCAGAATTAAAAGAGACACATGTACCCCAATGTTCATCTCAGCACTGTTTATAATAGCCAGGACACGGAAGCAACCTAGATGTCCATCAGCAGATGAATGGATAAGAAAGCTGTGGTGCATATACACAATGGAGTATTACTCAGCCATTAAAAAGAATACATTTGAATCAGTTCTAATGAGGTGGATGAAACTGGAGCCTATTATACAGAGTGAAGTAAGCCAGAAAGAAAAACACCAATACAGTACACTAATGCATATATATGTAATTTAGAAAGATGGTAACGATAACAAGACAGCATCTCTTTTGTGAGACAGCAAAAGAGACACAGATGTATAGAACAGTCTTTTGGACTCTGTGGGAGAGGGTGAGGGTGGGATGATTTGGGAGAATGGAATTGAAACATGTATAATATCATATATGAAATGAATAGCCAGTCCAAGTTTGATGCATGATACTGGTTGCTTGGGGCTGGTGCACCGGGACGACCCAGGGGGATGGTATGAGGAGGGAGGAGGGAGGAGGGTTCGGGATGGAGAACACATGTATACCGGTGGCAGATTCATGTTGATGTATGGCAAAACCAATACAATACTGTAAAGTAATTAACCTGCAATTAAAATAAATAAATTTATATTTTCACAAAATAATAAAAAATAAAAATCTATAATACACACAAAAAAATAAAATTAAATTCTTACTATTTTCAAATAATTCAAAACAACTTATTGCAAAATATATTTTTTCTCTATGCATCTACTTATAAGGCTAAATTCAACTTGAATCTTACTTTCTATAAATTTTATAATGGCCTTTAATATCTCAAACCAAAACGAATCTCAGCACATTGCCTTGTGTTTAGATATCTCCATGTACTTTTTCATATATTATATTATACTCTATTGATGATAAAAAGGTAAGCAAGACATCATTTAAATCAAACCAAAAAGACAACAAATAAGTAGATCTATGAGAGGAATAAGCAAATCGCTTTTGGAAGAAACACAAACTGGAATCAAGATTGCCGAGAGAAATATCAATAACCTCAGATATGCAGATGACACCACCCTTATGGCAGAAAGTGAAGAGGAATTCAAAAGCCTCTTGATGAAAGTGAAAGTGGAGAGTGAAAAAGTTGGCTTAAAGCTCAACATTCAGAAAACGAAGATCATGGCGTCTGGTCCCACCACTTCATGGGAAATAGATGGGGAAACAGTGGAAACAGTGTCAGACTTTATTTTTCTGGGCTCCAAAATCACTACAGATGGTGACTGCAGCCATGAGATTAAAAGACGCTTACTCCTTGGAAGGAAAGTTATGACCAACCTAGATAGCATATTCAAAAGCAGAGACATTACTTTGCCAACAAAGGTTCGTCTAGTCAAGGCTATAGT
>NW_011494930.1:1333825-1340037 GCF_000754665.1 Bison bison bison
TGGCTGGATGGCATCACTGACTTTATGGACGTGAGTCTGAGTGAACTCCGGGAGTTGGTGATGGACAGGGAGGCCTGGTGTGCTGCAATTCATGGGGTCACAAAGAGTCGGACATGACTGAGCGACTGATCTGATCTGATCTGATCTGAAGAAATGGCAAACCACTCCAGTATATTCTTGCCTGGGAAATCCCATGGACATTAGAGCCTGTAGGCTACAGTCCATGGGGTGTCAAAAGAGTCAGACACAGCTTGGTGACTAAACAACAAGGCAATCAGAGAAACATAGAACACACTTGTACAAGGATCAACAAATTAGAAGGTCACATATGCTTAGAGGTTTCTTGAGAAGGTAGCATGTGAAATCAAAACTGAAGTATAAATAGGATGTTAACAGAAAAAGGAGACGGCATTAACCCAGAGACAGTAGTAGAACGAAAGATGTAGAGGCAATTGGAAGTTGAGAGAAGTCCAAGTATATTTATATATCCATGCAGAGGGTTTTTACTTTATTTGTACAGGCAAAAAAGGAAGTCCTAAACAAAACAGTGATTCAGGAAGATTATGTTGTCAGCTTTGTTTAGGAAGAATGAGCAACATGGGAATCACTTTTCAGTAGTTTTCAGTAAGCTGGACATAATTAGGACCCAAACTCATTCACTGATAATGGCCTTGGAAATAATGAAACAGATGAGACTTAATGGAGGCAAACTATACTTAGCTTGGCAATTATTTGCAGAATGAGAGACGAAGGAGTAAAAATGGTCAATTTCAGAATGAGCGACTCTAGATTGTATTATTATTACCACACATAAAAGGATTTCCACTGACATTTGCTTTTTGTGTATTAGAGTTCTCCATAAAAAGAGAACCAAAAGGAAATATATGTGTAAAAAATATATATATTTGATTAATAAAGTAGTATAGTGTCTTTAAATATTATCTATTGTACAATACTTCTATATAATACAGTATATATGTGTATATATGTATATATAAAGATATTTATTATAAGGGATTGGTTCATGTGATTATTGAAGCTTAATTCCATAATCTGCTATTACCAGCTGAGAATCCAGGAATGTTGGTGATGCAGTTCTGAGAACCATAGTGCCAATGGTGTAAATCTCAGTCTGTTAGGGGAGAAGACTGATGTGGAGCTCAAGCCATCAGGCCAAGAAAAATTCCCCTTCTCCATGTTTTTGTTCTAGTTAGATCCTGAATGGATTATATGAGGCCCACCCACACTGAGGAGAACAATCTGCTCTACTCAGTCTATCAACACAAATGCTAATCTTATCCAACAAATATCTGAACACTCTGTGATCTAATAAAGTTGACACATAAAATTATCCATTAAACCATGGTTGGATGAGAAATATATTGCCTACTTTTCAAATATATCTAGCTATATTTTGTAATTGATGTCTTACTTTTACTATGATTAGAGGAATAACATAAATCTTCACAAATTTGTTGACTATGACTCAGTATGTGGTCAATTTTGATAACTGCACCTGAATGTGCACTTGAAAATAAGTATTCATTTGTCGGATGCATTACTCTTTGTGTCAATTAGGGTCAAGCTTGTGAATCATGTTATTCACATCTTCTGCGTCTTTAATACTTTGTCTACTTTATCAGTTTCTTAGAGAAGTACTAAAAATATCTCACAATGATTGTAAACTTGTCTATTCATACTTTCAGATAGGGTTATTTTTATCTGATATGTTTTGACAGCATGAGATAATTACACACATTTAGATTTATTTCTTTTTCTGTGGATATACATTTTTATCATTATAAGCTTTTCTCTTTATCTCTAGTAATGCTTCTTCTTTTCCATATACTTTCCCTAGCATTATTATAGCTACTCAGTTTTCTTGAGGTTTACATTTTAAGAGTATATCTTTTTCCATAGATTTACTTTTGATATTTCTGTATATTTACACTTAGGATGTATATCTTATAAGCAACCTACTTATTATTTAATCAAGTCCAAACATTTCAGCCTTGAATCTTTGTAAGATCAGGGATATTATCTGTCTTCTTCATGACATATTTTGGGCATGCTGCTAAGTCACTTCAGTCGTGTCCGACTCTGTGCGACCCCATAGACGACAGCCCACCAGGCTACCCCATCCCTGGGATTCTCCAGGCAAGAACACTGGACTGGGTTGCTGTTTCCTTCTCCAATGCATGAAAGTGAAAAGTGAAAGAGAAGTCGCTCAGTCGTGTTTGACCCTTAGCATGGACTGCAGCCTACCAGGCTCCTCCGTCCATGGGATTTTCCAGGCAAGAGTACTGGAGTGGGGTGCCACTGCCTTCTCCATTTTGGGTATAGCAACATATTTTACATACAAGAAGAGCTGATAAATGTTATTGAAGTAATAGCTAAATAAATGCATTATGAACTCTCATTCCAGTTATCTTTAGTATCAATTATCACTTCTTTTATCCTGTTTTATTTTTCTTTTTCTAGATAGTAATCAGTTCTCCCTATCTGTCCCTAAACTAATTAAAGTCAGCTATTTTGTCAAATTATTTATCTCTAAGATCTCCTGGAGAAGGAAATAGCAACCCACTCCAGTACTCTTGCCTGAAGAATCCCATGGATGGAGGAGCCTGGTAGGTTACAGTCCACAAGCTCACAAAGAGTTGGACACGACTGAGTGACTTCACTTTCTTTCATCCTATATGATATTGGGACAATACCTATCTGTCTACCTATTTATTTATTTATACATACATATATATATATATGTACACACATAAATTAGGATATGTGCACATCCCATTTCTTATCTCAGATCCTTATGTGTTTCCAAAATTAATATATTTAGGCAGTGAAATTTAGGTTTATGTATTCACAAAATCTACTCACTAATTGTACTGCTTAACATTCATAATATACATGACTTGCTAGTTGTAGAATAAACTAATGTAAAACTATGCTCTGTATATCACAATCCAAGCACTGAATTTCCCTGTTTAAATCTTCTAGATTTATTAAAATAGAATAACACAAACTTTTGGATAATTGATTAATATGAAATTTCAGGAAACCTCATGAGAGCCTACCAAAAAATACATAAATAATTTTTTTTCCTAATAGAGGTTGTGAGTTAGCTCATTATATACTAGATAACATATTTGAGTTTTAATGGAGACATTGGGAATATTTCACATTTAAGGCTATGATAGATAAATTTAAATCTAAAAATGTTTTAATTAATTAGATCTGACAAAATAGTCTTACACAATGGCAACTTTACTTTGCTATTTAAAAAAACAGTAATACTTGTGTATAGCTTAGAAACATCCACTGTGGAATTTGGACACAGCATACACATGCATCATTTATATTTTGATTGCATTTTAAGTGCCAACAAGGTATTGTATTCATGAATAATTCAAACAATCTAAAAGAATAGGCTTTTTACAATTCCATTCCAGAGTTTTGTTTTTCAGACAGTATGTCTTAACAATGTAAAACATGTGTCACTGATGGAATATGATCAAAAATACACTGTGATCTGACAGCTAACAATTATTCCCTTATGTATGATTCTTACAGACTATGTAAATGATACAAAAGATATACAGTAACTCAAAGTATAACAGTCACAGAAGCTTAAAAAGTAAGCAATATGTGTAATATATTTTGTATGCAAAATAGAAAAGAATTGAAATATAGAAATATAGTGCTTTAACCAATTAAATGCAATGGATTTTGTAAGTAGAATATAAAACTTACTACCAAAAATTGCACTAAAATGTGAAAAATTAAGCTAATTTGAAAGGTTTATTTTTAATTTTCTTAAGCAAAGTATTTAAATATTTAAAAATACATTGTTATCCTTAATTGTTTTTTTTTTCTCTAATTTTATTTTATTTTTAAACTTTACATAATTGTATTAGTTTTGCCAAATATCAAAATGTTATCCTTAATTGAAGTTCATGATTTTCCTCATTCATAACAAATTGATCTCTGTGTTTTAAAATTTGTCTACTTAAGAACAAAAAGATAAGATTTACACAAATTTGAAAACAAGATCAAAAGAAAAAAAGTTATATTTTTCTAAACATAGTACACAATCTCATTGTGGGCAAAAATAAGACACTAGTAAATGTATATATATTTTTTCAGTTAAACAGTAGTTAATTTCAGCTCATATATTTAGATATTTAAAACTATATAATTATAAGGTGAGAACAGAAAGCAATTTAGGAATATTCATTTGCTGTGCTCTCCTACACGGATTATTTTTCTAAGCCAGTTTTTTTGGGTTGATTCAAGATACTATTTTGACCAGATTAATACACTAGACTAAATTTTAGAAACTTATTTACTTCATATTCCACTCTTTTATTTATAATAACATTCTCTTTGTTACACAAAATAGTATATCTTATGCATAAACAATTAATTACAAATGCATATTTATTGTAATGCATTATTGTACAATGGATAATTTTTAAAATATGTTAATGAATAATTAATTATTTTGGTAGATAACTTTCACATAATTTATAACTTAAAGAAGCAAAAATAATTGAAAAGCACATATAACCGAAAACATACAGTTCAAATAAATCTTCTTCCCAATTCTGTTCTCTTACCGCATAAATCACCCCTGAAGAGACATTTTCTATTGTTCTTGTAAATTATATATATTTACAGATATTCTTTCTATATGCAAATATATGCATACTAATTTTGTTATAAACTATAGTACACTATACGTGATTTTTATATCTTGCCTTTTTCATTTGTTACTGTACATTTGAGATTGAACTATGTTATTCTTTTCAACTTGATTGTATTCTATTTAGGACTCTACTGCAATGTATTTGAAACATTATTTAGATTGTTCCTGAAATCTAATGCTGAAATGAATGTCCTTATCCTTCTGTGAGTATATTCATGAGTATAGTCTAAATCCCAAAAGCTACATGGTTGAAGGGAATGTTTTATTTATTTGACAGACTGTGCCAAGAATTGGTAACAAAGACCAGATATATTCTTGAGTATACCGCAGTAACCTGACAGTGATATCAATTTGATACTTTAAAATGGCATTTCATTGTCCTTTTAATTTTTGTTTATCTTATTAATAGTGAAAGTGAGCATGTGTTTGTGTGCTGAAGAACCATTTTTATTTCCTATTTCTGTTTCTTTAAACACTTTATTCTTTCACAGAGTCCATTTCTCCCAAGGAGTTTTTTACTCATCTTTTTGATTTTAATATGCATGTATATAATATGCTGTAGTTATTTTCCCCCTTGTCATTGTGTTTTAACTGTGAATGGTAATCATTTTTATATAGAATTTTTCAATGTAGTTAAATTTATCCAGTTTTATATTGTTTTGCATGATATATTTGATCATGCTTAGAAAAATGACATATTATGTTCAATTTTTCATGTTTTTTTCTCAGTAAAAATGTTTGACTTAATATTTTATCTGGAATATATTTTATAAACAGCTGTACTGAGTATTACTGAATGTCTTTCTAGCATGACAATCATATGATTTTTATGTTTCTTAGATTCAATACAATAATATTTTAATAGATATGCTAATGTTAAACCATCATGTCATTTGAAATATGAATGAAACTGGTTTTTGTCATGTTCACTGTATATTAATTTCTCCTGGCTTGTGTTTACAAATTTGAGGTGGATGGGAAATGCCTTTTACCTGGTTTATGCTTCACCATTGAGTTTAAAGCCTTTGGCTTAAATATATCACCTTACTCAATATTTGTCAAAGGAAGAACAGTGAATTACCTTGCTGGTGAAGTTTTTAGCCTGGGTCCCCTCAGAAAGAGAACCCAAGACAAAGGCCCTTAGGCAAGAAATTAATCTGATTTATCAGTCCATCCTAAAGGAAATCAATCCTGAATATTCATTGGAAGGACTGATGCTGAAGCTGAATCTCTAATACTTTGGCCACCTGACGCGAAGAACTGACTCATTGGAAAAGACCCTGATGCTGGGAGAGCTTGAAGATGGGAGAAGAAGGAGACAACAGAGGATGAGATAGTTGGATGGCATCACCAACTCAATGGACATGAGTTTGAATAAACTCTGGGAGTTGGTGATGGACAGGGAGGCCTGGCATGCTGCAGTCCATGGGGTCGCAAAGAGTCAGACATGACTGAGCTACTGAACTGAACTGAACTGAACTGATCATCCTAGGGGGCTGCA
>NW_011494930.1:1340308-1368006 GCF_000754665.1 Bison bison bison
ATATATATATATATATATATATATATATATATATATATGGCCTATGTTTGACCACTGCTATGAATTTCTTGGGCTTAGCCTTCTTGAAAATTCTTAAAGCTCATCTCAGAATTATCCCTTTTGAGCGTACAAGAGGAAATAGTAACCTGCTGCTGTAATTTGCCTAGTGGTTAGTAGCAGTCCTACACATTTAAGACTCTAACATTCAAGATTGCTTATGTGAAGCTTTTAAGTGTATTCCTATGGGCATTGCACATCAATAGATTAGAAAAGGAGAGTTTCTGGAAGTGGAAGTAATAGGCAGGAAAAGGCTCAACCTGAGACACTATTCATTGTATCTGCAAAGTTTCTCAGAAGGTTATTTAAAAATAGTTGCTTTAGCAGTGCTGGGAGCAAGAAAGACTCTCAGGATTTAAAATAGTATCTAAATATGTCCACTGCCATCAACTATTTGTATTGCATAGCTGTATTAGAGCCAGTCAGCCAGAGGCCTCAACAAGATGCCAACTCCATCTCTTAAATAATATGTGAAAGAGAAAGTGTTAGTAATTCAGTCGTGTCCAACTCTTTGCGACCCCATGGGCTGTAGCCTACCAGGCTCCTCTGTCCATGGAATTCTCCAGGCAAAAATACGGGAATGGGTAGCCATTCCCTTCTCCAGGACATCTTCCTGACCCTGGGTTGGAAATTGGGTTTCCTACATTGCAAGTGGATTCTTCACCATCTGAGCCACAAAGGAAGCTGATTAAGGCAGATTCTCCTAAATATTATAATAGAAGTTGCCGGGGTCCAGCCCCGGCTGATCCAGGGTATTCGAAGGGGAGACGGCTTAGGCGACTATTTAAATATTCATCAAAGATATAAAGAGTAATAAAATAAGGATAGCTCAGTAGGAAAATTCAGTAGAGAAAAGAGGCTGAGTAGCTTGGTTTACGCGGGGGACCAATAAAACTTCAAGACAAGAAGTTTGCACCACTTATGTAGGCCGCAGGCGTCCTTCCGTTCTCCCGAAGGAGAGGAGACACTGAGGCCTCCCTGGTCGGATCTTAGAAGCCCAGGCATAATTAGTAAGCATGGCGGGTTCCGCGCTCCAGATGGAGACTCAGCCAGAGTGAGAGAGAGAGCGACATGGGGAGACCAGTATTTCGAGGAACTGATCCCAATTCTTTATTTTCCAGAGTCTGTTTTTATACACTGAGATGTTATACAAGAGTCACGCGGGGACAGCAGTCTTGACTTTTATTAAAGTCAGGTGCTTCACACAAATGTATACAGAGGTCTTAGGGGTGTTACATCATCTTCTGGCCAGGGGGGGCTGCTGACAATTTATGACCCTCTCCTTGTGACAGCGGTCAGTCAACACTTATTTCTCCAGGGGTGATTATTCTTAAAACAGACGCCACCCAAATAAAGTTACATTCCTATAGGGTGAGGGTAGAGTGGATTTTAGTTAAGGAAAGAATTTACTTAGCCTAAGGTCTAACATGATTAATATCAAAGGTTAATACTTATTTCTTCTATATATTCATTAATGTGTGTAAGGGTAGGGGATGTGGAGACTTAGCAACAAACATTGGCTCAACAAATGAAAAACCCTTCACCAATACAATTTCTAATCAGCCCATTATACTTATACTAATAGTTTTCTAACTTTTCTAAGGAACCTGTTTTTAGAAGGTTTAAAGCATCTCGTGCCTCTCACGGTTGGGAGGCTGTGAGCAATCACATGTGGCCGGACAAGCCCGTCAGGCAGGCTAGAGAACCTTCAGAGGAGTTTGTAGGTTAAAACACTCTTGTCACGCCCAGAAGTTTTTATTAACTGGAGCTCTAAGTTAACTCTTTCTCCTAAAGAGGTGGTGGGGGACAGTCCCCCGTAAAGCCAGAGGTGTAGGTGAGAGCACAAAGTAGTAAAGTAGGCAGGCTCTGGTTATGGGGGTAGACACTCGAGGATTTCCAGGGGGACTCCTGAGGCTCAATCCCGCCTTTGCGTATGTCAAGCCTCCTTCCTCATGACCTTTGCCACGGGCGGAGTACCTCACTCTGGCCCCCAACAAGAAGTCAATTAATGGAAAGAGAAAACAATTTCTTCTCCAGCAACAGTAGGCATCCCCAAAGTAATGGCTAACATTCATCATTTTTTTTCCCCACAACTTATACTAAATTTCACTCATTCTTGGCCTTTATTATGGTTGGTAAAGACTGCTTTCCAGGTGGATTGATTCAGATCTTCTTTCCCAAGAGTTATGAGTCCTTGTTTGTCTTATCATCGTCCTTCTATGATTGTTGCAATTGCCCAAATACAGTTACTGCAGGGTAGGAAAGAAGCAAGAGAAATCTCATTTAATTTTCCAGGTTTAAGATGTATATCATGTAGCTTATGGCTCCTTATGGTAACTGGCTGCTATCCCCTTAATACAGCAATTATTTTTTTTTTGGTCTGTTTGCTTTATCTGATACTTGGAAGGAGGAGGAGTAAAAATTGGCCAAGTAGTAGTCACAATTTTAATTTCTATGTAACACTTACTGTGCTACCTAGAGGAAGTATTTTGTCACTGGGAGTAAGGGTCTTTAATTTAGCAGAGCATACAAAGTGGTGACAGATAGCACACATTTTCCAAATTAAATTTTAAAGTTATTATTAAGATAAAAGAAATCTATATGACTTCTGGGCCTCCCAGGTGGCACTGGTGGTAAAGACCCCACCTGCCAATGCAGACGGAGAAGGCAATGGCAACCCACCCCAGTATTCTTGTCTGGAAAATCCCATGGATGGAGGAACCTGGTAGGCTGCAGTCCATGGGATCGCTAAGAGTTGGATACGGATGAGGATGAGTGATTTCGCTTTCACTTTTCACTTCCATGCATTTGAGAAGGAAAGGGAAACCCACTCCAGTGTTCTTGCCTGGAGAATCCCAGAAACAGTGGAGCCTGGTGGGCTGCACAGAGTCAGACACAACTGAAGTGACTTAGCAGCAGCAGCAGCAGCCAATGCAGGAGAAATAAGAGACACAGGTTCAATCCCTGAGTTGGGAAGATCCCCTGGAGGAGGGTATGTTAACCCACTCCAGGATTCCTTCCTGGAGAATCACACAGACAGAAGAGCCTAGAGCCTGGCAGGTTACAGTCCATAGTGTCACACAGAGTCAAACACAACTGAGGTGACTTAGCACACACACACACAACACATATGACTTCTATCTACCTGTTAAGGGTCTATCACCATTTGTCAGGAATTGACAATGTATCACATTTCCACAGATTGATATTCCTAAGATAGTGTGTCTGTTGAGACTTTAATAGGCTATTTCACTCTTCTAGTAGGCTAGTTGCTTCAGACATATGGGATCCATTGTAAGACCAGTGGAAACCATGTTCATATGCCTACAGTCGCTTCTTTGCTGTAAAGTCGATTTCTTGGTCTGAGTCAATGTTATGTGAATGATCATAGTAGTTGACCAGACCTTTTTAATATATATTTGGATGTGAGACACACCATGGTTATGAAAGACAAGCATATATGGAAATGATACCAGTTCTATTAAGGACAAATCACTGCTCTGTTGATGGGGAATAATATCTCTCCATGGTATCTACATGCCAGCAATTGACTGATATAGTTCATCAAAGGACAGTAAATGTTAAGAACTTGGCATTAGTCTCAGCCTATGGCAGTCTTGAATACTTTCTGCAGGATCAGTATCTAGAACATCCTTGATTAAGAAGTAAACCCCTGCTGTCGAGCCCATGTATAGACATTACAACTGCCACCAGCATCAACTTGTTTATGTCAGCATCAAGGGGCTCAAATTTAGCCTGGCTAATTTCTACAGAGTTAGTCATCTTGGCCACTTAGTTTCTGAGTTCCTCTTATAGAGATCATTGACAAAATAAAAAGTAACAAAGTTTGTCCACATTCTCATACCATACACGTGTTTTTTCTTCATATCACTAACCGATGTATTAAGCCAGTTACTACTATCCAGAAGCCTATGTATATCAACTTCAGGCTATTTCTCTACTTCTGTCTCCAAACAAAGTGAACAAATAATGTTTAACCATTCCATCTGGGAGGATAGCTTTTTCTTTGTTTTGTTTTTTCTTTTTTTTTCTCTCTGTCCTTTAGGGACACTCTTGAGTAAGATTTTATTGCAGTAGTGGTACATCTATTGCTTTTGATTCTCATTACTGTTGAAGCTTGAGAAGAATGAATTTTCCAGGTCAATAATTATATAGCAAGTGTTAGAGGCTATGCTGTTCTGCTCCAATAAATATACCACTTCTAACATAATGGCTCTGATTGAGATAGCCATTTGGTAAAAGTTTTGGTAGTTCATCATCATCTGCCACAATCTAATTCATTGTTCTAAAGCCAAACAAAGAAAAACTATTAATAAATGGAGAGATGATAGAGACAATGCCCTTGACTACTTTCAATCTTTGCTTGAGGCACTAAATCCTTTTAACCTGTTTAATATGTAATTTAGTTTTAGATAACTGTTTTGGCCAAAAGTAGAAGAGTGTCAAGGCTTGCATCTCTCTTTCCTGCTGTTATAATGCTTATCTCATAGGTGAGATACCCAAGGTGATATAAGATATGACATGGCTACACTTGTCCGATAATAAAAATTTAAAAATAAGAAATAGAAGGGACATCATCTTTACAAAATAGATTTGCTGTCAAAATAGATCCCATCTAGATTATATCAAATACCCATTAGTAAATGAAAATATAATATCTATGTCTCAGTAAAAACTCAAAGTTATTTGAAATGTGTCCTAAATCAATAAATTGACTCAATTATTTAAGTATGCATGGATCTTTTTATGTTACTATGAATATCACCAACTGATAGCATTTATTAGAAACATGTTAGAAAACCCATGTATATCAGTCATGGATCTAGATAAGTTTGAAACATTACGACAAATACTGAAGGACTAAAAATGATTCTAGGAATTATAATGTAAATGGTACATTTGTGTGTTATTTTGAAGCAATGGAGTTTGATTTGAAGAAAAGAAAAACACTTGCTTTGTAAAAGGAAAATTCTAAAATACATGATTAAATATATCCTTTAAAATGTCTTCAAATATATATATGTAATAATCACATAAAAGTAACTTAATAGGATACTGACTAATCCAACATTATAACTGAAAATGGAATAATAAGAATATAATTAACACTTTTTTCATTATCGCCATGAGAAATCTAATTAAAATACTCTGAATAATGTTTTTAAAATTATATTCATATACATTGAGAAAAATATGATTGTAATATATTCTCTTTGACTAGATATTACAATAAACTTTAAGAAAACCTCTCTAAATTAATCTAAATTCACTGCCTTTTATTTACTTAATATGTAAAGCACTGTTATATTTTTTTAATTTCCCAATTAAAAACAAACAAACAAAACAAAAAACTTCTGACTCATGTCTAGAAAAAGGAAGAGCAACAGCATTTTAACTTTACAAAAATATATTTAATTAGAGTGTGATGCTTTCACACCCAAGCAGAAAATATTTTTCAAGAAGTTAGATGCTATGGTTTTAGGGTTTTAAAGTGTTTCTTAAAAAATAATTTGTAAATAGAAATATGAACTGTTTTTCTCTTTCCATTATAAATACTAGAATATGTACTTAATATTGAAATGCACATCTCATTCATGTCTTTTGTTTCTGTAAAATTTGCCAAAAGAGCCTCAAAGCTGCTGAATACATGTTTAGTTCCAATTTCATTTCTTTCTGAATTGCATCATCCTTAAGCAATGCATCATCATCACAGGTCATTGCACTGATGGACTTAATCTGATAAAACACCTGTGTGACAGGGAAAATGATATATTAGTGTGATTAATCATTAATGAACATCATCAGCCCATGATCTATTAGTGTATTGCTCAAAGGATGGTGTCATTAGGAGTTCCTAGTGTTAAATTATGGTGTTGAAAGCAGTAGCTAGAGCTTGGCATAACCCAGAAGGCAGCAAGTAGATGTGCCAATGTAAAATCAAATTCCTGAGAACTTATTTTTCTGGCTTTCAAGTGTCAGATTTGCATCTTTGCTAATAAGGTTTACTACTCTAGGGCACAATTAAATTTGAACTTATTATTCATCTACTATTAATTGCTTATCTATCCTTCATAAATTATACCATTTATGGGGCTGACTCACATATGCTGCATCACTGGTGAGAATGACAAACAAATTTTTATTAGAAAAGGAAATAAAGATGAATTTGAAATATCTGTGAGAAAATAATAATTTTTTCCAGGTTAATTCTTCAAAGATGTATTTAGGCATAAATGTGTCACAAACTATATTTCACTTGACCAACTCATGATATAAAGATTGAAAATTGTCCTGCAATGCCTTTGCTAAAGTAATCCAACCAAGAAATTTGTTTATTCATGATAAAAACATATTTGCATATATTATAGATTTTAAATCAGAGATTGGTAGATAAATTTTAAGAATTCAGAATCTGAATAGAATAGTTTCTAACATAAAGTTGATGATTTTGATCTTTTATTTTTTTTTAGAAGCAAATGTTTTTTTTTTCAAGTATATGAAACATAATATTTCAATGGTCATACTGTTTATAAAGAAGAAAGGTGTTGCATATTATTGTCCAGAAAACAATCCATATCCAATAATATATTACATCCAAAATAATCTAATAAGCCAACCAAATCCAAGAGAGAAAACTAAACAAAAATTAGAAAATATTTCTCTCCTAGGAGATGGTACTGGAGGAAGGCATTGCAATCCACTCTAGTATTTTTGCCTGGAGAATCCCCATGGACAGAGGAGCCTAGCAGGCTACAGTTCATGTGGTCACAAAGAATCAGACACGACTGAAGAGACTAAGGAGAAGCAGCAGGGGATGGTGAACAGTGACTACTGTGTATCTACAGAGATCTTTGGCATCAGAGTGAAATTTCATAATGCTTATAATTTCTATCATTAGAATGATACTTCTTTGTTAAGATGTGTATACACACATGAACATAGCACACACACAGATCCCAGGTAGACTGCAGGTGTATCTAAGCCAAGGTATGGAGGGTAATGGGTACTTTGCCTTAAGTGTGAAATAAAAGTGTATTCATTTTCTTTTGGATATTTTTTTTCTATTGATAACACTGATTTTAAAACTACATATTTGTAGTTGTTAACTTTTAGATTTAAGTAATCCTAGGGTTCCAGAAAAACATCTATTTCTGCTTTATTGACTATGCCAAAGCCTTTGACTGTGTGGATCAAAATAAACTGTGGAAAATACTGAAAGAGATGGGAATACCAGACCACCTGACCTGCCTCTTAAGAAAACTATATGCAGGTCAGGAAGCAACAGTTAGAACTGTACATGGAGCAACAGACTGGTTCCAAATAGAAAAAGAAGTGTGTCAAGGCTGTATATTGTCACCCTGCTTATTTACCTTATATACGGAGTACATCATGAGAAACGCTGGGCTTGAAGCAGCACAAGCTGGAATCAAGATTGCCGGGAGAAACATCAATAACCTCAGATATGCAGATGACACCACCCTTATGGCAGAAGGTGAAGAGGAACTCAAAAGCCTCTTGAGGAAAGTGAAAGAGGAGAGTGAAAAAGTTGGCTTAAAGCTCAACATTCAGAAAACTAAGATCATGGCATCTGGTCCCAACACTTCATGGCAAATAGATGGGGTAACATTGGAAACAGTGGCAGACTATTTTTGGGGGCTCCCAAATCACTGCAGATGGTGCCTGCAGCCATGAAATTAAAAGATGCTTACTCTGGAAGGAAAGTTATGACCAACCTAGATAGCATATTAAAAAGCTGAGACATTACTTTACTGACAAATGTCCATCTAGTCAAGGCTATTGTTTTTCCAGTAGTCATGTATGGATGTGAGAGTTGGACTGTGAAGAAGGCTGAGGGCCGAAGAATTGATGCTTTTGAATTGTGGTGTTGGAGAAGACTCTTGAGAGTCCCTTGGACTGCAAGGAGATCCAACCAGTCCATTCTAAAGGAGATCAGTCCTGGATGTTCTTTGAAAGGAATGATGCTAAAGCTGAAACTTCAATACATTGGCAACCTCATGCAAAGAGTTGAATCATTGGAAAAGACTCTGATGCTGGGAGGGATTGGGGGCAGGAGGAGAAGGGGACGACAGAGGATGAGATGGCTGGATGGCATCTCGGACTCGATGGACGTGAGTTTGAGTGAACTCTGGGAGTTGATGATGGACAGGGAGGCCTTGCATGCTGCAGTTCATGGGGTCACAAAGAGTCCGACACAACTGCGCACCTGAACTGAACTGAAAATGTGACTGGATATTTAATCACTGTATTATTTTGAACAGGTATTAAATGCTATTCTTTTCTAAGAATGTTTACTCAATAAGGCAAAAGGTTTTATCCAGTTTATTGTTTTTTCCCCTGGATATAGGCTAGAGGCCCCCAAATGTGAGATAATCAACATTTTCTCTAATTAATTAATTTAATAATGTCATGAAACATATTTGTACTCCACAGATCATGTACACATATAAATAACTTCTGTATACATGTGTTTTTGAACCATGATTTACATTATTCTTTTTCAAATATTAAAAGTAACTTGGTATATAATCATTAATTTTCACATCTGTATCAAAAGATAAATATGGTTATGTTTTTCATGAAGATAGTGCCACATAAATATTTTCAATATTCTAAATACATATAATGTGAGAGTTGTATTAAAATCAGTCATAGTATAAACAAAAATTATTAACTAAAGTCATTGAGACTTTGAATTCAGACAACATAGCATAGCTTGATTTTTGTTCTTTCTCTCCATTAAGTACAATCACAAACCCTTGAAATAACACTAGGGGTATGTATAGTAATTTCTGAAACTGCTATAAAGGAGGCTAAGTAGTTTGGAATCCCAGGATTGGAGGAACAACACAGTGGCCTCCATCCACAAGAAGGCCTTCCAGATCTGGCATTTCCCCAGCCTCACCCTAACAACAGAAGTTAGCTCAGATAGGTCTCTTTAAGAGCCCATTTGTTTGTTTTGTTTATGTGTTTGCTTTTTCCCTCCAGATACAATTTGTTTCCTCAGTAACACTGTTTGGTTACCTACCTCTTTAATGTTAGTTCCTAACTAGAATTTTCCTAACTATGCACTCCATTAGAGCAGAGTGATTTCTGCTTTGGTTATTGTGCTTTGTTCATTCTTTGTGCTTTGTTCATTGTTCATTGCGCCAAAAGTCCACAAGAAGGCTTGCCATCAAGTCATTCCCTCTCCTTCTATTCCTCCTCTTATATAAATTTCTTCTGTCTTCATTTCACTTCCTTCTGCTCCTAATCCTGTGGAACCAACTTTTCTTTGAAACATCAACCTATGTCTCTACTGGTTCTTATTATGCTTTTTAATATCTTTAGTTCTCTCTCAGTAAAACAAACCAATCAAACAAAATCTAAACCCCAGACACTTCACATTCCTTTAGCTGTGTAAATTTATCTTTTCCCTTTACATCCAAATATCCTTGAGTAATCAAGCATGCTTGCAGAATCTCTCTTAGTCAGCCAGCCTCTCATGTATTTTCAATCCCCCATTCAGTTACAAAAAATACATTGCTAAAGGTCAACGTTATATATTCATCTATCTATTCTGTTTTGAGATTTTTCCCATATAGATTATTAAAGAGTATTGATTATTGTTTCCTGTGTAATACAGTAGGTCCTTGTTAATAATATGTTTTACCTATAGTAGTCTGCATGAAAAATATGTTAGTCTCTTAGTTGTGTCCACTCTTTGCAACCCCATGGACTGTAGCTCACCAGGATCCTCTGTCCATGGAATTCTCCAAGCAAGAATACTGGAGTGGGTTTCTATTCTCTTCTCCAAGAGATCTTGCTTACCCAGGGATTGAACCTGGGTCTCCTGCACTGCAGGTGGATTCTTTACTGTCTGAGACACCAGGGAAGCCCATAGTAATGTGCATATGTATAACTAACTAGATATACATAAGTCACTTTGCTGTATACCAAAAATATCAGAACATTATGACTCAACTATACTCCAATATGAAACAGTGTTTTAATTCAAAATATATAAATGAGGATAAAAGGTCAAAATTACATCCAAGTCAGTAATTAAACATACAAGTTTTTAGGCCTCCTCTTGCAATACATTACAGCAACAGTATGTCTAATCTCTTCTAAATTTCAGAAACCCACTCTAAAGCCCTCTTACCTATATACTCACTCCCTCTTTCTATTCCTTATTAGCTCATCTTCTTCAAACTAAGCATCAGATTTTAAAGATTCTAAACTCCAGTGAAACTTTAAATTTATATCCAAATTAACATTCAAATACTTAGGCAAACTTACCTATTGCTGTTGTTGTTTGGTAGCTAAGTCATGTTTAACCCTTTGCGACCCTATGGACTGCAAAGATTGGCTCAATAAAGGACAGAAATGGTATGAACCTAACAGAAGCAGAAGATATTAAGAAGAGGTGGCAAGAATATACAGAAGAACTGTACAAAAAAGATCTTCACAACACAGATAATCACGAGGATGTGATCACTCACGTAGAGCCAGACATCCTAGAATGTGAAGTCAAGTGCGCATTAGGAAGCATCGCTCCAAACAGAGCTAGTGGAGGTGATGGAACTCCAGTTGAGCTCTTTCAAATCCTAAAAGATGATGCTATGAAAGTTCTGCACTCAATGTGCCAGCAAATTTGAAAAACTCAGCAGTGGCCACAGGACTGGAAAAGGTCAGTCTTCATTCCAATCCCAAAGACAGGGAATGCCAAAGCATGCTCAAACAACTGCAAAATTGTACTCATCTCACATGCTAGTAAAGTAATGGTCAAAATTCTCCAAGCCAGGCTTCAACAATATGTGAACCCTGAAATTCCAGATGTTCAAGATGGTTTTAGTAAAAGTAGAGGAACCAGAGATCAAATTGCCAACATCTGGTGGATCATCGAAAAAGCAAGAGAGTTCCAGAAAAACACCTATTTCTGCTTTATTGACTATACCAAAGCCTTTGACTGTGTGGATCACAATACACTGTGGAAAATTCTGAAAGAGATGGGAATACCAGACCACCTGACCTGCCTCTTAAGAAATCTATATGCAGGTCAGGAAGCAACAGTTAGAACTAGACATGCAACAACAGACTGGTTCTAAATAGGAAAGAGTACGTCAATGCTGTATATTATAACCCTGCTTATTTAACTTATATGCAGAGTATATCATGAGAAATGCTGGGCTTGAAGAAAGCACAAGCTGGAATCAAGATTGTGGGGAGAAATATCAATAACCTCAGATATGCAGATGACAGCACCCTTATGGCAGAAAGTGAAGAAAAACTGAAGAGCCTCTTGATGAAAGTGAAAGAGGAGAGTGAAAAAGTGGCTTAAAGCTCTAAGATCATGGCATCTCGTCCCATCACTTCATGGCAGAAAGATGGGGAAACAGTGGAAACAGTGGCTGGCTTTATTTTAGGGGGGCCCCAAAATCACTGCAGATGGTGATTGCAGCCATGAAATTAAAAGATGCTTACTCCTTGGGAAGAAAGTTACTACCAACCGAGACAGCATGTAAAAAAGCAGAGACATTACTTTGTCAAAAAAGGTCCATCTAGTCAAGGCTATGGTTTTTCCAGTAGTCACGTATGGATGTGAGAGTTGGACTATAAAGAAAGCTGAGCATCAAAGAATTTATGTTTTTGAACTGTGGAGTTGGAGAAGACTCTTGAGAGTCCCTTGTAGTGCAAGGAGATCCAACCAGTCCATCCTAAAGATTAGTCCTGGGTGTTCATTGGAAGGACTGATGTTGAAGTTGAAACTCCAATACTTTGGCCACTGATGCAAAGTGCTGACTCATTTGAAAAGACCCTGATGCTAGGGAAGATTGAGGGCAGGAGGAAAAAGGAACAACAGAGGATGAGATGGTTGGATGGCATCACCAAGTCAATGGACACGAGTTTGGTTAAACTCCAGGAGTTGGTGATAGACAGGGAGTCCTGGCGTGCTGTGGTTCATGGGGTCGCAAAAAGTCAGCCACAACTGAGTGACTGAACTGAACTGAACTGAACTGAAATGGACTGCAACATGCCAGGTTTCCCTGTCCTTCACTATCTACCAGAGTTTGCTCAAACTCATGTGCATAGAGTCGGTGATACCATCCAACCATTTCATCCTCTGTCGTCCCCTTCTCCTGCTGCCTTCAATCTTTCCCAATATAAGGGTCTTTTCCAATGAGTCAATGCTTTGTACCAGGTGGCCAAAGTATTGGAGCTTCAGCATCAGTCCTTCCAGTGAATATTCTGGTTTGATTTCTTTTGGGATTGACTGGTTTAATATCTTTGCAGTCCAAGGGACTCTCATGAATATTCTCCAAAACCACAGTTCAAAAACATCATGTCTTCATTTTTCAGCCTTTTTTATTGTCCAACTCTCATATCCATATATGACTATTGAAAAAACAATACCTCTAATACCTGTATGAATGTTTGCAGCAAATTAATGTCTCTGGTTTTTAATACACCATCTAGGTTTGTAATTGTTTTTCTTCCAAGGAGCAAGCATCTTTTTATTTCATGGCTCCAGTCACCATCCACAGTGATTCTAGAGCCCAAGCAAATAAAGTCTGTCTCTGTTTCCATTGTTTCCCCATCTATTTGCCATGTTTTTAGATGGCAGATGTGACTGGATGCCATGATCCTCATTTTTTGAATTACTAATGTGTAATAAAATAGCTGATCTTAATCTGGCTCCTGGGTGGTAACCTGTAAATCCTTGAGATTTCTTAAGTGATAGAGATGTCTTTGTTATTCATTGCAGGCCCCTAATACCACAAAGGATGTGATGTGCTCACAAGATGACTCAGGATGAGTCTTCAATATTTTGTGCTAATTAATTAACTTAAGATTGGGTCTAATCATGCCTGAAAGACCAACCATGTGATTAGATGGTTGGGATTCTTAGCCAAGTGATATCAGTTTGACCTCTGAGGATGGGAGGAGAGTGAGTTTTGAGCTTCAACCATGTGGCCAGTGATTCAATCAATCATGCCTAGATAATGAAATGTCAACAAAATTCTAGGTACCAAAGCTTAAGTAAACTTCCCTGCTTGGCAGTACCTTATATACTGTCACACATCAGTGTGCTGGGAGGTTAATGTGTCCTGATTTCATGAGGAGAGGACAAATAGAAGCTTCACATTTGAAACTTTTCTGAATATTACATATGCATTTCTTCCTTTGGCTGCTTCTGATTTGAATCTGTTTGTGACAATAAAACTCAAATCATAAGCATACATTTTCCTAAGTTATACGGGATGTATTAGTGAATTATTGAAACTGGAAACAAGTGGGATCCCCCAAATTAGAAGTCAGCTGGTCAGAGGTGAAGGTTGTCTGGGGACCTAGCAACCTGCATCTGATACGGGAAGTAAGAGTAGCTTTGTGGAAGACTGTATACTTAATCTGTTAGGTTTGATTTAGATCTGTATACTTGGTGTCAGAAGTCATTGTAGGTAAACTAGACATCTATTTCAAATTGTTATGTTCAGCTCACTATTAAAATCTCAAAACCACAAACTGTTCCATGTTTTCCAGTGAAATGAATGATCCTCCTGTATCTGCCCTTCTTCAAAGATGCCTGTATTACTGAATCACTCTACCACGTACTGAGTACTGCACAGCAGAAACACGATGCCATTCTTAACTATTTCCAATGTTTTCCTCACCCCTCCAAATATCCAATTCACTTTTCTGTTTTAAAGTTTAACTATGTACCTCAAACCCATTGACTGTAGCTATTTGCATCAGTAATCATAATAACCCAAGTTATTATTATCACACCTTTGGATTTCTATAACAGATTTCAAGGTGATTTTGCTGGTTCATACTTTCAATCTATATTCTACAATTGGAAATAAGGATTTCTTTGAAATACATATTTGACCATATCCACTTTCCTGCTTGTTTCAGGCATGGTTAAATCCTCTAATTGTTTACAATTGGTCCTATAACAAAGCCAAAACTATTGAAAGAGATTAGAAAGGCTCAGCATGAAATAGGGCTCTCCCTACCACTTCAGGCTTTTATTATACCTTGTGCCCTCTTTCACTGTCTGCTCTAGTGATACAGAGCTTCTTATAGCTCTGGAAATTTTTACCTGCTCCCTCCTGCAATAAAAACTTTATGCTTATTACCCACCTTCCCCATAGGGCTCTTTCATCTTCTTTTCATCAGTTATCTCCTATGTAGCATTCAGACTTAAGCCTGGGCAAAATTTACTCAAAGAAACTATATTCTCTGTCCTCCTAAATCTGATGCTCTCATAACACTTAGCATGGCTGTGTTTTTTATTTAATTATCTTATTATTTGACTAATGTCTCTTTCAGCAGAATATGGTCTCTATGAAAATGCCTACTCTCCTCAAAATTTTATCACCAGTTCTTGAAACTTAAGTCCTTAATGTTTATTGAATTATCAGTTCAATGATTTAATATAAAGTTTGTACTTATTTTATGCCATTATAATAATAATAACAAAGTATATACTGATTGTATATTTTTAGTAAATGAGAAAATAATCAAGTAAAAAAAGAGAAATTATGTTTCCATATTACCAGAACAGATATTGAACAAGATAATACTAATAGTTTATTCCCTGCTGGCTCAGAGGTTAAAGTGTCTGCCTGCAATGCAGGAGACCTGGGTTCGATCCCTGGGTTGGGAAGATTTCCTGGAGAAGCAAATGGCAACCCTCTCCAGTATTCTTGCCTGGAGAATCCCATGGACGGAGGAGCCTGGTGGGCTACAGTCCACAGGGTCTCAAAGAGTCGGACATGACTGAGTGACTTCACTCACTCACTCATCTCATTTTTTAACATCCAAAGTATAAAAACATATATGCTAGATAAAGATAAGATGCCTTTTTTTGTAGGACTAGATTTGGTGTAAGGTATTAATATCATTTTAAGACAAAATTCAAACATCAGCCTTAAATTTTTCAGTATGGTTGGGATTAAACACAAATATTTCCCCCCATTTCAAGGGTTGTCTTTCCATCTTTATGGTTCCCTTGGTTGTGCAAACGCTATTAATTTGAATTATATCCCATTTGTTTATTTTTGTTTTTATTTCCATTACTCTAGGAGATGAGTCAAAAAGGATCTTGCTGTGATTTATGTCAAAGTATGTTCTGCCTAGGCATTCCTCTAAAAGTTTTATAGTGTCTGGCCTTACATTTAGGTCTTTAAAACATTTTGAGTTTATTTTTATGTATGGTGTTAGGAAGTGTTCTAATTTCATTCTTTTACATGTAGCTTTCCAGTTTTCCCAGCACTACTTATTGACTGTAAAGTGAGTGCAGAGAAAAAGAGAGTGAGCTGGGCAGTCAGGCAAGAAAAGGGAAATTTATTAAAGGGAAAAGAGAGGGTGACTGGCCCTTAAGGAGAATCATCATCCTCCCTTTCTGATGGAGTTCTTCTTTTCCCCACCAATGAAAAATTCTCTGAAGGGGTGGTCACATAACCAGAGGTCTGAAATCTGGTGGTCTTGAAGCTTTAAGAAGATAGGTGCCAGTGAGATAACAGGATGCCATTTGGGCAATTTGGTCAGTCTCAAGGATCACTGTGATTTATTCTTTTAGAGGTCAACATAATGAGCCATCTTATCATTGAGACCCCAGAGGGACCCATCATTGACAATACTATCTTTTCTCCATTGTATATTCTTGACTCCTTTCTCCACGATAAGGTGACTGTAGGTGAATGAGATTATCTCTGAGCTTTCTATCCTGTTTTGTTAATCTATATTTTTGTTTTGTGCTGGCACCATACTGTCTTGATTACTGCACCTTCAAAATATAGTCTGAAGCCAAGGAAAACTTAAAAAGGGAGAAAATATTTGAAAACTAAGCACCTGTCAAAGGATTAATGTACAAGCAGCTCATGTAGCTCAAAAAACAACAAACCACCCAATCAAAAAATGGGCAGAAGACCTAAAAACAGCCATTTCTCCAAAGAAGACATACAGATGCACAATAAACATATGAAAATAAGCTTAGCATCACTAATTATTAGATAACTATAAATCAAAGCCAGAATGAAGTATCACCTCACACCAGTCAGAATGGCCATCAACAAATCTACAAATAATAAACGCTGGAAAGGGTATGGAAAAAAGGGAACCCTCTTGCACTGTTATTTGAAATGTACATTGATAGAGCCATTATGGAGAAAAGTATAGAGGTTCCTTTAAAAAGCTATCATATGACCCAACAATCCCACTCCTTGGCATATGCCTGGAAAAATAAATGATTCAAAAAGACACATATGTCCCAATGTTCATTGCAGTACCATTTACAATAACAAGTACATGGAAGCAACCTAAACATCCATCAGCAGATGAATGGATAAAGACACAGTACATATATACACTGGAATATTACTCAGCAATAAAACAGAATGCAATTACCTCATTAGTAATGATGCAATAGGGCCTAGAGTTTGTCATTAAAGTGAAGTAAGTTATAAAGAGAAAAAACATTGTATATTAATGCATATATACACAATCTCTAAAAAATTACACATATGAATCTATTTGCAGAGTAGGAATAGAGGCATAGACTTAGAGAATGGACATATATATACATATATATACAAACACACACACACTATTATGTATGAAATAGATAGCTAGTGTGGAGCTGTTAAATAGCATAGGGAGTTTAGTTCTGTGTTCTATAATGACCTAGAGGTGTGGGATTGGGGAGTGGGAGAGAGAATCACAGTTCAGTTCAGTTCAGCCGCTCAGTTGTGTCTGACTCTTCACGACCCCATGAATCGCAGCACACCAGGCCTCCCTGTCCATCACCAAAACCTGGAGTTTGCTCAGACTCATATCCACCGAGTCAGTGATGCCATCCAGCCATCTCATCTTCTGTTGTCCCCTTCTCCTCCTGCCCCCAATCCCTCACAGCATCAGGGTCTTTTCAAATGAGTCAACTCTTCTCATGAGGTGGCCAAAGTACTGGAGTTTCAGCTTCAGCATCATTCCCCACAAACAAATCCCAGGGCTGATCTCCTTCAGAATGGACTGGTTGGATCTCCTTGCAGTCCAAGGGACTCTCAAGAGTCTTCTCCAACACCACACTTCAAAAGCATCAACTCTTCAGTGCTCAGCCTTCTTCACAGTCCAACTCTCACATCCATACATGACCACTGGAAAAACCATAGCCTTGAATAGATGGACCTTTGTTGGCAAAGTAATGTCTCTGCTTTTGAATATGCTATCTAGGTTGGTCATAACTTTCCTTCCAAGGAGTAAGCATCTTTTAATTTCATGGCTGCAGTCACCATCTGCAGTGATTTTGGAGCCCCAAAAAATAAAGTCTGACATTGTTTCCACTGTTTCCCCATCTATTTCCCATGAAGTGATGGAACCGGGAGGGTTTATTTGTATACATATATCCAATTCACTTTGTTGTACAGTATAAATTATCACAACATTATAAAGCAATTATATGCCAGTTTAAAAATAAATTATAAATAGTTATGTCAAAAAGAAAAAAAAAAGATTTAAACACAATTATGCCAACTTCATCCACTGCATTCAGAGGAAATTTAATATCGTTCTAATTATATATGGGAATTCTTGGTGGACTGACATTTATCCTCAACATCTTTTTCCACATTCATGATATTCCTGAGTTTTCATTTTCTGCTTTTGTGTTTAGCCTTTTGTATATTTCCCTTCCACAAAATTTCATACACCCCTTCAAGATTTCTTTACAAGTCTTTTAAAAATAACACTAACAGTGTTTTTAGCCGAGTTTTACTTAAATAAAGAGGAGAGGCAGATTTTAGAGGTAAATTGAACACTGCCTACTTACCAACTTTGCCTTGAAAATATCTGAATTTCACCTTTCCCATTTTATTCCAAATTCTTTTCCTTGTTGAGCTCTATCTAACACTTTAATTCTTTCAAATACTTATAGTCTTATATTGAGGGGAAAAAAAGACTGCATAATTTCACATTATTATCAAGTAGTTTGATTGAGTCTCTATTTGTTAAATCCTCTCCTTCATAAGGGCTTCCTAGGTGGTGCTAATGGTAAACAACCTGCCCGCCAATGCAGGAGATATAAGAGATGCAGTTTTAAACCCTGGATTGGGAAGATCCCCTGGAGAAGGAAATGGAACTTCACTCCAGTATTCTGCCCTGGAGAATCCCATGGACAGAGGAGCCTGGCAGGCTACAGTCCATAGGGTCTCAAAGAGTTGGACACAGCTGAAGCGACTTAGCAAGCACACAGGCACTCTGCATGAACCTGCCTGTTGTCCTAATGTTTCATATTCACATATCCCATCGTTATTCTAAGAGACAGTTGTCTTCTGCAGAAGAATTATGAAGCTCACTTTAGGAATGATGGGTTTTGTTAGTCAATAATTATCTCTCAAAAGATAAGTTAATAATGAAGTCAAATAATCTTATAAGCTTGGTATCTGACATGACAAAATTTAATTGTAATCAAAATGAAAGAAAACTCTAAATTATTTAACATTGAGTGCTTACGACTAAACAGAAAGGTTAACTCAAAATCGTTACCTCAAACTAGAAATGCCTCAGTATATTCTAGGAGCTCTTCTTAGTTTAGTATCCAATTCTACTTTTCTAAGCATGCTAAATTACATAAAGGTTAAACTTGCACTCAACATGTGAAATTATCATTTGTCTTACTTTATTCAGTTTGTTAAATAAAATACCATATACACAGTAACTTATAAAAAGAAGAAAATATTTTCTCACAATTCAGGAAGTTGTGAATTTCAAGGTCAAGATACCAATAGATTTGGTGTCTGGTAAGAGCGCAGAAGAGTGGCCGAGGACAGGGGTGGCAGCCAAGAGTGCCAGGCTACGATGGCGCAGGAGCAGCTGAGAGGAGCTACCCCATGCCCAAGGTCAGGTGCGGCTGCTGGGAGGAGCTATCCCATGTCCAAGGAGCTGTGGCTTCATGGGCATAGGAAGGCCGAGAGGAGCTACTCCACGTTCAAGGTCAGGAGGGGTAGCTGTGAAGAGTTACCCTTCATCCAAGGTAAGGAGCAGCAGCTGCACTTTGCTGGAGCAGCTGTGGAGAGATACCCCACGCCCAAGGTAAGAGAAACCCAAGTAAGACAGTAGGTGTTGTGAGAGGCATCAGAGGGCAGACACACAAACCATAATCACAGAAAACTAGTCAATCTAATCACATGGACCACAGCCTTGTCTAACTCAATGAAACTAAGCCATGCTTGTGGGGCCACCCAAGACTGGCAGGTCATGGTGGAGAGGTCTGACAGAATGTGGTCCACTGGAGAAGGGAATTGGAAACCACTTCAGTATTTTTGCCTTGAGAACCCCATGAACAGTATGAAAAGGCAAAATGATAGGATACTGAAAGGGGAACTCCCCAGGTCAGTAGGTGCCCAATATGCTACTGGAGATTATTGGAGAAATAACTCCAGAAAGAAGGAAAGGATGGAGCCAAAGCAAAAAGAATACCCAGGGGTGGATGTGACTGGTGATAGAAGCAAAGTCTGATGCTGTAAAGAGCAATATTGCATAGGAACCTGCAATGTTAGGTCCATGAATCAAGGCAAATTGGAAGTGGTCAAACAGGAGATGGCAAGAGTGAATGTAGACATTCTAGGAATCAGCGAAATAAAATGGACGGGAATGGGTGAACTTAACTCAGATGACCATTATATCTACTACTGTGGGCAGGAATCCCTGAGAAGAAATGGAGTAGCCATCATGGTCAACAAAAGAGTCCAAAATGCAGTACTTGGAAGCAATCTCAAAAACGACAGAATGATCTCTGTTCATTTCCAAGGCAAACCATTAAATATCACAGTAATCCAAGTCTATGCCCTAAGGAGTAACACTGAAGAAGCTGAAGTTGAATGGTTCTGTGAAGATGTACAAGACCTTTTAGAACTAACACACAAAAAAGATATCCTTTTCAATAATAGGGACTAAATGCAAAAGTAGGAAATCAAGAAACACCTGGGGTAACAGGCAAATTTGGCCTTGGGATATGAAATGAAACAGGGTAAAGTCTAATAGAATTTTGCCAAAAGAACACACTGGTCATAGCAAACACCCTCTTCCAACAGCACAAGAGAAGACTCTACACATGGACATGACCAGATGGTCAACTCCAAAATAAGATTGATTATATTCTTTGCAGCTAAAGATGGAGAAGCTCTGTACAGTCGGCAAAAACAAGACTGGGAGTGGACTGTGGCCCAGATCATGAACTCCTTACTGCCAAATTTAGACTTAAATTGAAGAAAGTAGGGGAAACCACTAGACCATTCAGGTATGACCTAAATCAAATCCCTTATGATTATACAGTGGAAGTGAGAAATAGATTTAAGGGACTAGATATGACAGAGTGCCTGATGAACTATGGCCGGAGGTTTGTAACATTGTACAGGAGACAGGGATCAAGACCATTGTCATGGAAAAGAAATGCAAAAAAGCAAAATGGCTGTCTGGGGAGGCCTTACAAATAGCTGTGAAAAGAAGAGAAGTGAAAAGCGAAGGAGAAAAGGAAAGATATAAGCATCTGAATGCAGAGTTCCAAAGAATAGCAAGGAGAGATAAGAAAGCCTTCTTCAGAAAACAGTGCAAAGAAATAGAGGAAAACAATAGAATGGGAAAGACTAGAGATCTCCTCAAGAAAATTAGAGATACCAATGGAACATTTCATGCAAAGATGGGCTCGATAAAGAACAGAATGTTATGGACCTAACAGAAGCAGAAGATATTAGGAAGAGGTGGCAAGAATAACCAGAACTGTGCGAAAAAGATCTTTAAGACCAAGATAATCACGATGGTGTATCATTCACCTACAGTCAGACATCCTGGAATGTGAAGTCAAATTGGCCTTAGAAAGCATCGCTACGAACAAAGCTAGTGGAGGTGATGGAATTACAGTTGAGCTACTTCAAATCCTGGAAGATGATGCTGTGAAAGTGCTGCACTCAATATGCCAGCCTATTTGGAAAATTCAGCAGTGGCCACAGGACTGGAAAAGGTCAGTTTTCATTCCAGTCCCAAGGAAAGGCAATGTCAAAGAATGCTCAAACTACCACACAATTGCACTCATCTCACATGCTAGTAAAGTAATGCTCAAAATTCTCCAAGCCAGGCTTCAGCAATACGTGAACCGTGAACTTCCTGATGTTCAAGCTGGTTTTAGAAAAGGCAGAAGAACCAGAGATCAAATTGCCAACATCCACTGGATCATTGAAAAACCGAAAGAGTTCCAGAAAAACATCTATTTCTGCTTTATTGACTATGCCAAAGCCTTTGACTGTGTGGATCAAAATAAACTGCGGACAATTCTGAAAGAGATGGGAATACCAGACCACCTGATCTGCCTCTTGAGAAACCTATATGCAGGTTAGGAAGAGACAGTTAGAACTGGACATGGAACAATAGACTGTTTCCAAATAGGAAAAGGAGTACATCAAGGCTGTATATTGTCACCCTGCTTATTTAACTCATATGCAGAGTACATCATGAGAAACACTGGGCTGGAGGAAGCACAAGCTGGAATCAAGATTGCCCAGAGAAATATCAGTAACCTCAGATAAGTAGATGACACCACCCATATAGCAGAAAGTGAAAAGCAACTCAAAAGCCTCTTGATGAAAGTAAAAGAGAAGAGTGAAAAAGTTGGATTAAAGCTCAAGATTCAGAAAACTAAGACCATGACATGTGGTTCCAGCACTTCATGGGAAATAGATAGGGAAAGAATGGAAACAGTGTCAGACTTTATTGGGCTCCAAAAATCACTGTAGATGGTGATTGCAGCCATGAAATTAAAAGACACTTCCTCTTTGGAAGGAAAGTTATGACCAACCTAGATAGCATATTCAAAAGCAGAGACATTACTTTGCCAAGAAAGGTCTGTCTAGTCAAGTCTATGGTTTTTCCAGTGGTCATGTATGGATGTGAGAGTTGGACTGTGAAGAAGGCTGAGCACCGAAGAATTGATGCTTTTGAACTGTGGTGTTGGAGAAGACTCCTGAGAGTCCCTTGTATTGCAAGAAGACCCAAACAGTTCATTCTAAAGGAGATGAGTCCTGGGTGTTCTTTGGAAGGACTGATGATAAAGCTGAAACTCTAACACTTTGGCCACCTCATGCAAAGAGTTGACTCATTGGAAAGAACTCTGATGCTGGGAGGGATTGGGTGCAGGAGGAGAAGGGGACGACAGAGGATGAGATGGCTGGATGGCATCACCAACTTGATGGACAAGAGTTTGGGTGAATTCTGGGAGTTGGTGATGGACCGGGAGGCCTGGCGTGCTGCAATTCATGGAGTTGCAAAGAGTCGGACACAACTGAGTGACTGAACTGAACTAACTGAACTGAAGATCCTGGTTCCTGGTTCATTGATGGCCATGTTTTCTGTGTGTTTCCACAACGGAGAAGGATCAAGGGAGCTCTCTGGGGTCTGTTTTATAAAGATATTAATATCATTCATGAAGACTTATGATCTTACATATAATATCATAATCTTGAGGATGAGGATTCATTCAGTGAATTATGGGGAGACATAAACCTTCAGTCTATAGCATCATTTCATATCTTCTTGCTATCTTTGATTATTTTAGCACATACAAGTCATAAGTAGCTTGATACTAAAATGATAAATATAAGCCCATTCTTGTGAAAAATTTTAATGTATATGGATGATGCCACTTTTATAATTTTATTTTCAGTAAACTGATAGAGGTGTTATTATCTGTTCTTAGATCCTAATGCAAAGTTAGTTTTAGAGTCTCATAGCTAAAAGTAGCTAATTTTAGAAGAGTGACACATCACACAAAATAATTTTGCCCAAAAGACTAAATTTAAGTTAATGCTGCAAGAGAGTTGAAGGTTTCAAGAGTTCCAACTTTCAAAACACTTTCTATAGTAACTTTAGGCTTTTGGCACTAATATCAATAAGTAGTTTGGTGAAGAAATATTTTAAATCTAAGCTCAATAAAAGTGGATCTAAATCAATGTGTATACTTTGCTAAATTTAGCATATTAAATCACTTTTGGATTTAGAAAGTTGTATTCAAACTCTCAATTTCAGAGAAACTTTTCTTTTACCTTTAAATTTATAAAATCATGAAAATATAGAATAAAATGTAAGTAAATAAAAATAAAACCATTTTTCCCACTCTAATAAATGGCAGAGCTCTTATACTGAAAGTTGTGTGAATGATCTTCAGAACTTTGACATTTGGTAGAATAATTTTATATGAGATTCCAGAGTAGCTGCCAGTTAGTGAAATGAAGATCACTCAGTCGTGTTTGACTCTTTGGGACCCCATGGACTATACAGTCCATGGAATTCTCCAGACCAGAATACTGGAGTGGGTAGCCTTTCTCTTCTCCAGGAGCTGCTAATAAGGAAAGGAATAAAAGGAAGAACACCAAAGGGCTATTCTAAACAGCACAGAAAAAAAGAAGAATGAAAGCTAGTGAGACAGGATAGTTATCCTGAAAGGCACTTGAAAATATGTATGAAAAGTCTTAAAAAGCATATGTATCTACAAGTTTAGCAATTTCAGTCTTGGAAATGGAGACTTTTTTTCCTGAAAAGTAAACGATTGTGGGAAAATTCAAAGATTTATATATGAAATCATTATATGTAGCAGGAAAAAAATTTTTTTTAAATAATTGAAACGCTCAAGAATAGGTGATCACTTAATTGAATTATGGTAATGTGCATAACAATTTAATTTCAAGAGAAATAAGTACTATAAAATGTTAAATATAAAATTAAACAAAATTAGTAAGCAAGATATGACAAAAGTTGTATATGTATGTGTGTTTCTACAGCTTCTTGAAGTTTTCAAACTGTGACTTCTCTAGAACATCTTGCATTTGGTGGGGGCTTTAGTTCAGCAGAGCTTAAAGATATTGTTATACGTATCCCTGGAGGCAGAACCAGGACCCTGCTCCAAGGCTGCACTACTGTTTCTTGACTGCTTTTCCCTTATCTCTGTATTCCCTCTCTTCCTTTGCTAGCAACTGTGCAAATCCACCCTTTGTAACTCAGGAAATGTCATGGAGACTGGCATCTCTTCCCTGCAAATCAACAATAGGGGACACAGAAAGTCTTCCATTTCTAGAAGCCCCACAGGGTCCTGCTTGGTTTCAGTAATGTGTTACATAATGTCCAGTATGTTAGAAACTTGGTAATTTCTTGGTAGCTTACTGCTTTTGATTGTGATTGGGGTTGTGATTAATGGTACAAATTTATTATTCCAGGAAACATATCTAGAAGGCAGAACCATAATTTTTATGCAAATTTGTACAAAGCCCAAATCCAGTCACTATTCAGAGTCTATAGCTAGGTTTTAAGGTGCCTACAATGAAAACTTATTAGAAATAATAGGTAATTTTTCAATTTCTTCTTGTCTTCCTTCAAGGTCGCTGAGACTACATAGATCAGTTATTGGATGAAGTTCCTGCAGCAATTGGCTTATTTATTATGCCTGAATATGTATACATACATTTATATGTATGTTTATTGCTTAAAAGAAATTTACATATACGTACTTCAAAAAATTTATATAATTACTAAACAACTGGTTGATGAAATGTATCCATTTCAATGACAATGAATAAGTTATTAATAATTACTTGCTTCATTTCTTTCATCATCTGCACAGTAATAGATCAATGATTTGTTCCACTAACTCTATGCTAGGGTATAAAGGCAATAGAGTCATATCTTCCTTACCATTTTGTGAGGAGTTTCATGGCAGAGATTCTTTTTAACCTTGAATCTCCAATGACATAAGAATTCTGACCCTTAAAAGGTGTTCCATAAATTTTGAACAAAACTGAGTTTTACTGAGGAGCATATAGACAAGCAGTAAGGCATGTACCAATCTGATTCTGATACAATGTAAAAATGTTATGGCTGCCATAAAGAGATGGAGGAAATTAGTTTCAGAATTCAGCAGTGAAAATCTCTCCCAGAATTTGAAATAACATTTCATGAAGAAAAAAAATTAAGTGGAGCACTGAAAGAAAAGCAGGGCTCAGAAATGAAGAGACAGGAAGAAATGCTTGTGCAGGCAAAAAAGAATGTACAGTGCAGAAAGAAAATAATTTTCTTTGTTTTCTTTTCTCTGTACGAGACACTCCTCTTTTTGTACATTTCTACATTTCTTTCACTGATATGAAGTCAGTATCATTTTACAGGAAGAAAATGGGGTTCAGAATGTTTAGGACACTTGATTAGTAAAAGTAAAACTGCATTTGTCAGGGATTCGTTTGACCATCCAACCCTGTCTCTTAGATAAAGAGAGACTGGGTATTGGGTGGGAAGGCAATGAGAATCAAAGAACAGTTCACTATAATTGGAGAAAGTTGTTTTGGGTCTCTTCAATCTTATACCCATTCATAAATGGCAGAATCATACTGACTCAGCTTTTGCATAATAAAGTCAGGTTATCTTGTTTTGTATATTATGAATCATAGTGTGATCATGGGTTTCTTCCTACCTCTTCTTTCCTTATCTTCTTTCTGCAGGAAAAAATTAATAATCATATTTAATTACAAAGAGAAATCTTGGCTCAGTTTCTGATGAAAATTAGAGATGAGGGGATGAATTTTTAAAACTTCAGTTTCAGGAAACCACCTAAAGATGGCAGGCCCTGAACAGATCCTGACCCTTATCAGCAATCCCATCCTTGAACCATTTCTGTAAAACTCCTCTCCAGTTCACCCTAGGGTGGGATAAGTTTTTGAGGCACAACCACACTATGCCCTCCTTTGCCTTGGGAAGCCATAGAGCTATTCTTTTCTACTTCTCCCAAAACACTGTCTCTGAGATTCAATTCAGCACCAGGGCACAGAGGCCAAATCTTTGGTATCATTGCTGCTGCTACTAAGTCGCTTCAGTTGTGTCCAAATCTGTGGGACCCCATAGACAGCAGCCAACCAGGCTCCATCATCCCTGGGATTCTCCAGGCAAGAACACTGGAGTGGGTTGTCATTTCCTTCTCCAATGCATGAAAGTGAAAAGTGAGAGTGAAGTTGCTCAGTCGTGTCTGACTCTTAGCGACCCCATGGACTGAAGCCCACCAGTCTCCTCAGTCCTTGGAATTTTCCAGGCAAGAGTACTGGAGTGGGTTTCCATTGACTACATACTATTTCATTTAGTTTTCACATCAGCTCAGTTAGTTCAGTTCACTCAGTCGTGTCCAACTATTTGCGACCCAATGGACTGCAGCACACCAGGCTTCCCTGTATATCACTGACTCCCAAAGCTTTCTCAGACTCATGTCCATTGAGTCGGTGATGCCATTCGACCATCTCATTCCCTGTCGTCCCCTTTTCCTGCCTTCAATCTTTCCCAGCATCAGGGTCTTGTCCAATGAGTCAGTTCTTCACATCAGGTGGCCAAAGTATTGATTTTTCAGCTTCAGCATCAGTCCTTCTAATGAATATTTAGGACTAATTTCCTTTAGCATGGACTGGTTTGATCTCCTTGCTGTCCAAGGGACTCTCAAGAGTCTTATCCAACACCACAGTTCAAAACCACCAATTCTTTGGTGTTCAGCCTTCTTTATATTCCAACTCTTACATCCATACATGACTATTGGAAAAACCATAGCTTTGACTAGAAGGACCTTTGTCAGAAAAGTAATGTCTCTGCTTTTTACTATGCTGTCTAGGTTGGTCATAGCTTTTCTTCCAAGGAGCAAGTGTCTTTTAATTTCATGGCTGCAATCACCATGTGCAGTGATTTTGGAGCCCAAGAAAATAAAATTCTCTTACTGTTTCAATTTTTTCCCCATCTCTTTGCAATTAAGTGATGGGAATGGTTGCCATAATCTTAGTTTTTTGAAAGTTGAATTTTAAGCCAGTCTTTTCACTCTCCTCTTTCACTTTCAGCAAGAATCTCTTTAGAACTTCTTCACTTTTTGCCATAAGTATGGTGTTATCTGTGTATCTGAGGTTATTGATATTTCTCCTGGCAATCTTGATTCCAGCTTGTGCTTCATTCAGCCCAGTGTTTCTCATGATGTACTCTGTATATAAGTTAAATAACTAGGGTGATAATATACAGCCTTGACATACTCCTTCCCCAATTTGGAACCAGTCTATTGTTCCATGTCCAGTTCTGTTGATTCTTGACCTGCATACAGATTTCTCAGGAGGCAGGTAAGGTGGTCTGGTATTTCATCTCTTGAAGAATTTGCCACAATTTGTTGTGATCAACACAATCAACACCACCCTTATGGCAGAAAGTGAAGAACTAAAGAGCCTTTTGATGAAAGTGAAAGAGGAGAGTGAAAAAGTTGGCTTAAAGCTCAACATTCAGAAAACGAAGATCATGGCATCTGGTCCCATTACTTCATGGGAAATAGATGGGAAAACAGTGGAAACAATGGCTGACTTTATTTTCTGGGCTCCAAAATCACTGCAGATGGTGACTGAAGCCATGAAACTAAAAGACACTCCTTGGAAGAAAAGTTATGATCAACCTAGACAGCATATTAAAATGAGAGAATACTTTGCCAACAAAGTCCGTCTAGTCAAGGCTATGGTTTTTCCACTGGTCATGTATGGATGTGAGAGTTGGACTATAAAGAAAGCTGAGCACTGAAGAAT
>NW_011494930.1:1368106-1395891 GCF_000754665.1 Bison bison bison
TGAAACTCCAATACTTTGGCCACCTGATGCGAAGAGCTGACTCATTGGAAAAGACCCTGATGCTGGGAAAGATTGAGGTCAGGAGGAGAAGGGGACGACAGAGGATGAGATGGTTGGATAGTATCACCGACTCAATGGACATTGGTTTGGGTGGACTCTGGGAGTCAGTGATGGACAGGGAGGCCTGGAGGCCTGGCATGCTGCAGTTCATGGGGTTGCAAAGAGTCAGACATGACTGAGCGACTGAACTGAACTGAACACAATAAAAGGCTTTGGCATAGCCAATAAAGCAGAAGTAGATGTTTTTCTGGAAATTTCTTGCTTTTTCTGTGATCCAGCGGATGTTGGCAATTTGATCTTTAGTCTTCATTAAAACTTTCAAATAAGTATTATTAGGCTGTAGATACAAAAAGAAAGCTAAGAAACTGAATTAATTAGATCCTATACCAAATCTCTCTGACTTTAATGTCTAGGAACTTAACTACAAGCAACATGATACTTCCTGTTTGCATTCAATTTCCTTATCAATAAAAAGTAATTATATTTCAGAAAGTCATTGAAATGATTAAAGTATACCAATTCATAGAAATGGCCTGGAACACCTCATTGATGTTCAATAAGCTAATGGTAAAATAACAAAAAATGTATAGCAATATGAAATATGAGTGCTCAAATCAAATCTTGTAATTTAGTCCTACCTTTTCAGGCTGCTAAAAAGTACACTAGCCAACTGGAAGACTGAGTAAGTTACAAAGTTTTCAAATAACTGGTTGACAGCAAAACACGTAGAAGCTATATTTCTTCATAGCTTGAAGGTGGCAATAGTAAAGTACTATTTAAAAAACTGAATGAGATTCAAAGTTGAAAGAGATAATATCATAAGAGATGAACCTCTTAAAAATGATGAAAATTTTAGGTATTAAGCTGCTGCTACTGCTACTGCTGCTAAGTCGCTCCAGTCATGTCCGACTCTGTGCGACCCCACAGACGGCAGCCCACCAGGCTCCCCCGTCCCTGGGATTCTCCAGGCAAGAACACTGGAGTGGTTTGCCATTTCCTTCTCCAATGCATGAAAGTGAAAAGTGAAAGTGAAGTCGCTCAGTCCTGTTCGACTCTTAGCGACCCCATGGACTGCAGCCCACCAGGCTCCTCCATCCATGGGATTTTCCAGGCAAGAGTACTAGAGTGGGGTGCCATTGCTTTCTCCAAGGTATTAAGCACTGAGACAAAAATATAACTTCAAAATTCTCCTTAAGTATACAAATGTGTGACCACTCTCTTCCTTTGAGAATTAAAGAAAAAAATTTTTTTTTTTTTCTGTTAAATTGAGCAAGAACTCTTAATTAAATGTGAAAGGCTCTTTTGCTGAAAACTAGAACAAGTTAGTATGGGAGTTCTTAGAAACACTCTCTTTTAAGATTGTAAAGATCAAATAGATAACGATCTCTTTGAGATGAATTAGGCTCAGTACTGTCTATTCAGTGGAATAAATATGAGTCCATCTGGAGCTCAATACTTTGTGATTTGTATTCTGCCAACATATAGAAATATCTTAATTCATAGATCTTATTATATTGAAAATTTTATATTTTATATAATTAAGAGAAATTTTTCAAAAATTCAACCAATTTAAACAAGCTATTCAGCTTCAAGATGCTCTCTAATACTGTTTCAGTTGAAATAACTCCTACAAGTGAAGATAAAGTAATAGCTCCATTTTACTTCTTTAAATTGGGTAATAATGGCTTGTAATTATAGAGCTCCTCTCTTCTGTGGAGCTTAATGTGTTTTGTGGACATTGCCTCATTAATCCTTCCACCTTCCTTTTAAGGTAAGTATCACAGTCCTCATTATACAGATAGAGAACCTGAGGCTCAGAGAAGTTAATTGATTTGCCCAAGGTCACACAGCAAGTAAGTGACAAGGCTATGACTTCTGACTCACCATCTAATGTTTTGCACGCCAGGCCATTCAGCTTTTCCCAGTGGGGGAAATAATCCATTCATTTTTATCAAAGTTCAACTCTAGGCTGCTAAATTCCTTAGGGCAAAGTTGCATACTGCAATTTCACACCACAGTTTGGCATACTGTCAATTTACACAGAGGAGATCTCTTACTGAGCTGCAAGGTTACACATAAAAATAGAGAAGAAAAGAGGTTTAAACATGGTTCTCTGAGATGCCTGAGTTTGTGCTGTTGAGAACTCGCACTATCTTTCTCAAACAAGCCACAGCACAGAAACCTGCAAACTTCAGAAGGAAAATTCTAATGATCGGTAATGGTTTGAAAACATTTTTAAAGTGATAAAACAAAAGTCTTAACTAGGTCATAGTAAAAGTGTTTTACAGGTGTACCTCATTTATGCATGTATATTTTTATTGACTTGTCTCAAACACAAAACCTTCAGTATCTATTCTTTGGCAAGCATTCATAAATAATCACCCTCATCTTAACAAGACTAATAACAAGCACATTAAAATGTTATCACTTTAAAACAGCAGCAAAACATTACATGAACACACTAATATGCACAGTAAATCTCTCCTTGTGTAAAACGTGAAGGAAGATATTCCAGACACAAAGGTTGGCTGATGATTTGCTATACCAGTAGGCTCTCTAAGAGAGCAATACAGAATACCATTTCTCAGTGACTGAAGATGCAGTGACACCATTCAGCATACTATTTGTATCACTTATCCAAAATGGGAGGAATTCAGAGAAGTGCCAAAATTTAACTTTTGTTATCCCAGATAAGTCTCAGAATATTATTGTCATGAATGATTTTTTCCTCTGAAGTGTAACCTACTAAAACCTTCAGAAATTCTCAGCAGATTTAAAGTCTTATAAGCACTGCAAGCACTAGTGAAAGTGAAAGAATAACAAAAATCCATTTCCATAAAACAGTATTGATATTTAATCAAGGAATGGGCTCCTTCTTTCAGTTCTCATAGATTTCCAGTGTGTTGAAACTTTAGTTCATCCCTGCAGACACGGAGGAACACTCATTGCTGACTTGTAAAGGGATGGTACGCCAGAAGCTGTGCAATGGATTATGCCTTAGTGCACTGAGACATACTTGGTTAAATCTTTCCTTGCAGGTCTGGATCCACTTGGCATTTACTGTAAGGTGAATGATATATATTCCCATTTCTTTAGAAAAAGATGGAAATAAGCCAATCTTGCTTCTCAACAATTCCCTCTTTGAGGAAGTAAACTCAGTGAGGGTGAGAATCTTTCTGTTCAACAATGAACTCCAAAACCCTACATTAAAGATTTTCAATATATGTTCATGAATTGAATAAATAACAAGAAAATTTTTTTAATTTTTTAAAGTAATGTCTATGACTATGTGCACATATATTAGAAATATATTTTATGTTATTTCTACAAGTGGAACATGTCATGCTTGTATGGTTTCTGGAAGAAAGCTATTTCCAAACTTATACCAGCTTGTTCTTTAATGTTCCTAATTTTTCTAATGATAAAGAGTTAGATAGGCTTGGTTCTAATCACAACTACAAAACTTAACAACCTTATAATCATGACATGTTTATTTAACCCCTCTGTGTCTCAATTTTTCTCTAAAATGAGAATAATCATAAAGATTAATCCGTATGATTATTGTGAAAATTAAATGTTAGTATATGTAGAACTCATATTCAATTCCTTGAAAAAATATTAAATACTACACATTGGTGTTCAGTCGTCAAGTCATGCCTGACTCTTTGCAACCCCATGGACTATAGCACACCAGCTTCTCTGTCCTCTGTTATCTATAGGAGTTTGCTCAAATTCATGTCCATTGAGTCAGTGATGCCATCCAACCATCTCGTTCTCTGCCGTCCCCTTCACCCCCTGCCTTCTATCTTTCCCAGCATAGGGTCTTTTCCAAGGGGTCAGCTCTTCACATCAGATGGCCAAAGCTTCAGCTTCAGTATCAGTCCTTCCAATGAACATTCAAGGTTGATTTCCCTTATGACTGACCGTTTAGATCTTACAAAACTAAGAGACTCTCAATTCAGCATCACAGTTTGAAAGCATCAATTCTTTGGCATTCAATCTTCTTTATGGTCCAACTCTCACATTCATACATAACTCCTCAAAAAACCATAGATTTGACTATATGGATATTTGTTGACAAAGTGATATCTTTGCTTTTTAATAGGCTGCATAGGTTTGTCATAATTTTCCTTCCAAGGAACTAACATCTTTTAACTTCCTGGTTTCATTCACCATCCACAGTGATTTTGGAGCCCAAGAAAATAAAATCTATCACCACTTCCCTTTTCCCCCTTCTATTAATATTTACCATGAAGTAATGGGACTGGATGCCAAGATCCTAGATTTTTTAACATTGAGTTTCAAGCCAGTTTTTTCACTCTCCTCTTTCACCCTCATCAAGAGGCTCTATTGTTCCTCTTCATTTTCTACCATTAGACTGGTATCATCTGCATATCTGAAGTTGTTGATATTTCTCTCAGCAATCTTGATTGCAGCCTGTGATTTATCCAGCCTGGCATGTTGCTTGATGTACTCTGCATATAAGTTGAAGAAACAGACTGACAATATACAGCCTTGTTGTATTCCTTTTCCAATTCTGAACCAGTCAGTTGGATCAAAGAGAGGACTTTGGTTTCGAAAGTCCTTATATATGCTTAACATCTCCCAGAGAGAGCCATTTACCTTCAGATTGGATTTTTTGTCTTATAACATCAGGCTAAATTAGCTTCCCAGAGAATACTGTGGCTCTTGGATCTGCTAGCCAGCCCACAAGATAAGAGGCATATATAAAAAAACTGCCAGAGTAGGGACAATATTCCAGATTTTAAAAATCATCAATATCTTTTTTTTTTTTTTAATTGTACCAAGTACCACAAAACACCCTGGAAGAGGAAATGGCAACCCACTCCAGTATTCTTGCCTGAAAATTTTCACGGACAGAGGAGCTTGGTGGGCTACAGTCCATGGGGTTGCAAAGATTCAGACACTACAGTGATTGAGCATACATGCACCACAAAATGAAACAAAGTAAAACAAATCAAAAAAAAAAAAAACACAAGGAAGGAAAAGAAAGGAAAGCAAATGAAAAGCCAAATAATTAAAGTGACTATGGCAAGAAATGTCATATTTAACTGTTCAGTTATGATTAAAATGTAATGAGAATGGTCATTCCAACTTATTCTAGTATGTTCCCTTTGCTAGTTGGCAATTAAACTATGTCAATGAAACATTCATAAGAATGAAACAATGTGACTTTCAAATATGCTCACAACCTTTCTACCCAGTCTATTTCTCTCCTACTTTCATAAATAAAACTACTACCCAGAAAGTCATACTCATGCTAAGTCACTTCAGTCGTATCCGACTCTGTGCGACCCCATAGACGGCAGCCCACTAGGCTCCCCCGGAATCCACCAAGATTCTCCAGGCAAGAACACTGGAGTGGGTTGCCATTTCCTTCTCCATAGTTGTTCCTTCTCTCATAGTTGTTCGTAAATCCTCACTTTCCATTACATTTCACATGTAATCCAACAGATAATTCCCTAGATTTTATGTATAGAATACATTCTAAATTTGATCATCCCTCCATCCTCTCCCCACTGCTTTCACTGTTACCTCCATAGTCCAAATCCTACTGTAGCAGCCTCCTAACTCACCTCTCTGCTTCTACTCTTTCCTGAATTCTCAGATATCAAGTGATGCTCTGTCCATTAAAATATGTCCAATGGTTTCTCTTCACATTGAAAATAAGTCTTAAACTCTTTATTCCGGAGTACAAAGCTCAACATGTCCTAGCCCTGTCTTCATTTCATATTACCACCACCATACTCTTGTTGACCTAAAAAGATAGACTGTCAGTCATTTTTCCATTAAAAATAAATTTATTCAGGATCAGCAGAGAATTGCAATTCAGTATCTACAACCATGGTGAGTCATGTTTGAGTCCCCACACAGCAAGGGAAGGAGAACTCTTTTATAGAGGGGAAAAGGAAGTGGTGGGGGTGGGAGTGATTCTGGGAAATGGAGACCATGGCTTTTCATTGGCTGGGTCATTGCCAAGAAAGAACAGGTGTCTCTCTTCCTGTTGGACTCTTGGTATCTTTGCAAGGCAAGGCATGTGAGCTTCTGTTTTTGGTCTTTCAACCCTATTTAACTGAGGTTTCTGTTTATTTTTATTTTTTTATACTGTGCAACAGCCATATAGACTTTCTTATTGTTCTTTTAATAATTCTAAGCTTATTCCTGTCTCCAGGGGTTAGAATTTGTTGCTTTTTCAACTTGCAATGCTCTTTTCTGAAATCTTCACATGACTGGCTGCCTCATTATTCTGGTTTCAGATCAAAGATTACTTCCTTAGATTAGTTTTCTGATATCATTCATAGTACAGTAATCTTCACATACCCTATCCCCTGTTCTGTTTTGTTTTCTTATATATTTCTTTATAGCTTGAAAGAGAAAATTGGTGTATGGCCAATTTTAAATGAAATAAGCAAAACTTGAAAGAGTTATTTGTGAGAAACATTTTAACATTTTCAATATTTAAATAAAGAAATGTGTTTAATATTTGTTGTTATACTACTGTGGAGTGTGACTTTTACTTATTTCCAAATGTGTTAGAGGAATTTTTCTTATATTTTATTATAGAAAGCACACTTAAATTCAGAAAAAATCTATATTAGTTAAGATAATTATTGAGTATTGTTAGATTTCCCATGTTTTATTGCAATTCACCTGAGGTTAGGATTGTTAAAAACAATTGTTAAAAAAATGTAGCATATTTTAGATTTGGTTTGACAACCTCCTCTCCCTTCCTCTGAACCCAGTCCCTGTGCCTCCCTGTTCAATAAATTTCGAGTATTTTCCATATGCTCTGTGAAGCCTTGTAAAATAGCTTAATGGCATGAGATAGTGAAAATGTAAGGATTAAATGTGGTATGGGCCATAATGTTTATAAAATATAGCTAAAGTTTAATCTAGCTGCCACAAATGGCTTTTAAAAATTGGCAGTTTAATGCAGAAATAAGCACACACACATAATTTGAAGAAAAACTTTTAAAAATTATTTTAGCTTTTCTTTAAAAAAAAAAAAAAAAACTTCAGCTATTACAAAAAGCTAGCTCATTCTGTCTTCTGTCTTGCATTATATTTAGTATGTCAGGATGATACTCCCAGGAGAATTTTCAGGATTATTCATTCTTTGAATAATGGCTTCAAAAAAAATGCAGTAGGAGTGGGAAGAAAAACACTTTCATTTCCAAAGGAATGTTCTGAACTTCCCAGGGGATGCTGGGAAAAGATTTTGCTGGACTGAGAACACTTGACAGTTAAGTGGCTCAGTGCATTCACGATAAAAATGACTTTTCCGCATCCTAGTTTTATTCATGAGAACAACTTGGTATTCAAATAATGCATAATCTCACTTATAGTACAGGGAATTCATTAATGGGTAATGCAGAGAGTAAGTGATACAATGTTATCTGCAGAAAAAGCAAAGCGCTCCCTTGTGGCAGGATAAGGTTTCATTCAGTCTGATCTGAATTGAAAGAGTTGTGAGCTCCTTCTCTACTTAGAGAGTTTGGCTTTTCAATACGAGCTGCTTAAAAAAAATAGAGTTTTGAAAATAACAAGTATATTTTGATCAGCATTAAATTCAGGGCACTACTCTTCTGCTACTCACTTATCATGAGTTTGTCAATGTCTTTCTTGGCAAAAGAAAAGTGCATTTAACTCAGTGGGAAACAGATGCCTTGAGTGTACAACCACAGTGCACTCAAGTCAGCGTTATATGCTGACTCTTCCTTTGTTTTCACTTAAGGGTTTGCAAAAATTTTAAATATGAATCTAATGGCATGGGCATATAATGCTCTGTCATCCTACACGTAAATCTTGAAGCTGGATGGAGTCAAAATAATAGAACTGTTAGACTATTTCCCCATATAAGTAACTGATATTAAATCTGAGCAGTGAGAATTCATCTTCTTTTGTGTTTTGTTTCTAGTTAAGAATAATTTTTTGGAAAAACCATAGCCTTGACTTGACCGACCTTTGTTGACAAAGTAATGTCTCTGCTTTTTAATATGCTGTCTAGGTTGGTCATAACTTTTCTTCCAAGGAGTAAGCGTCTTTTAATTTCATGGCTGCAGTCACCATCTGCAGTGATTTTGGAGCCCCAAAAGATAAAGTCTGCCACTGTTTCCCCATCTATTTGAATAATTGTATAATTTGGGGCAAATCATATGATTTCTTTGAGTTTGATCATTTCTAAAATTGAAGATAATACCTTTCCCATATATACTAATTAAAGATTGAGGATTAATGAAAGAGGAAGGATAGAATGAGAGATATTACTAAAAATTTCTAGTCTACTATCTGGCACATAATTTGTATTCCATAAATATTAACTGATATAATGATAATATTTCAAGAATTTTATATGATTCATGCTTTATAAATTTCATTGACTAAAAATTGTTAAGTAGTTAACATTTCTGAATTCAGTTTTCCTTTTTTAAAGACACTAATTTCATACCTTGGCCACCTGATGCAAAGAGCTGACTCATTTGAGAAAACCCTGATGCTGGGAAAGATTGAAGGCAGGAGAAGAAGGGGACGACACAGGATGAGATGGTTGGATGGCGTCACTGGCTCAACGGACATGAGTTTTGGTAGATTCCAGGAGTTGGCAATGGACAGGGAGGCCTGGCGTGCTGCAGTCCATGGGGTCGCAAGGAATCGTACAAGACTAAGTGACTGAACTGAACTGAACTAAGTATTAATAATATAGCATAAAGTATTTTCTTTGATAAAAAAGACATTTGGTAAAATGTACACCAGAAACAATTTTTTTTTTCAGAAACAATTTAAATGGATTCTTTCCTAACTTCCTTAATTACTTCCTTAATTACTCTCAGTTAAATTCAACAGGTATTTACCAAATGAGTTCATGAACCTATTATAGATAAATATCGGGTAAAGGAATCTAATAAATGCATTATTTTAAAAGTAAAAAAAAAAAAGAATAATTTTTTGAAGGAATCTAAAGTCTTTAATAAGTCTTCTTCTGATTCTTAGTGATTTTTAAAAAATATTCTATTCATGCAGGTAATGCATGACATCTATAACAAAAGCCTTTTTGTAATAGATATAGTTTTCTACTGTCAGAGATTTTTTTTTTTAAATGAATGCAGAAATAGAGAAGTATTTCTTGTAAAGAGTACAGATTCTGATCACTGGGACCTTTACCCACTGGTTCAATGATTTCGTCTCCCTCATTAGCATCCAGATATTAAAATTTTCTCTACACTGTCAAGAACTTACAAATCCATTCTATCATTTATTCATGGAGTTTAATGTTTATCCTAACAATTCACTGAGTGTCTGATATGTACAAATACCTGAGTTTGGTGTGGGAAATTCAGCAGAAATAAGTCAGACCAGAAAATATTGTGGAGATTTTAAGATAAGGGGGTTTAATGAAGATTGGTGTGAGACAAATCAGAGAGGCCACAAGGAGACCAGGGAAAGGCATCTGTTGTGCTCTTGAGTAGATGTGACTGTGGCTAGGTCCAGAGTGGTTGTAGTTGGGGAAAAAAAAAAAAAAGTGAAAGGACAGAAGTGAAACTGACAGATTGGACAGAGAGAGAGGCAGAGGTCATCCTTACTGCTAACATAAGCTCTGGAGGCTAGTTTATTTACTAGGGTAGGTTAACTAGAGGGGAAACTACTTGAGTGGAATATGAGTTCAATCTCAGAATTCCTGTGACTTGTTTGGCAAATAGGAAGGATGAGTGAAAAAAATGCTATATAATTCTGATGTTCAACGTCAATGACTGTGCTCAGAATAATATACTTTTTTTATTTGATTAATTGAGATGTATTCTGTGCTTGAAGTTATAAGAATGGATGAGAGCATTTAAGGAGAATGATTAAAGCAATAGTATAGCAATTTTTAACTTGGGGTAGAGTGGATTTTTCTATCTGGGGTAAATGGGGCTCTGTAAAAGGTTATAAGAATAGAAAGATCCAAGTGATTTCAGGAAAATATAGTCTTTCAACTGAATTCTGTTGTTTGAACATATCAACATGGATTGCATTGTTTTAACAGAGAAATTCAGAATGAAAAGTTGAAAAGTAAGCTAAAGAACATAAAGTTTTATTAAAAGTTTGAAAAACTCTTTTGAGAAAGCTAACTTTGAGTTAAAGGTGAGTGAAAGGAATAGTTAAAGCTGTGTGAAATAGATGGAAGAATGTGCAGAAATTGATGATTTATTTGATTATTTATATGTCAATTACTAGAATCTTTATTTTGTTTATTTATTTATTTATTTATTATTCTCCAGGCAAGAATACTGGAGTGGGTTACCGTTTCCTTCTCCAGGGGATCTTCCCGACCCAGGGATCAAACCCGGGTCTCCCGCATTGGAGGCAGACACTTTAACCTCTGAGCCATCAGGGAAGATATAGCAATTTTAATGCCAAATCCAGAGGAAATAAAAATATAAGGATTAGATAAAAGAGATAAAACTAGAAGTAGACACCAAAAGTGTAGCCAAAGAAGTAGGATGGAAACCAGCACAGTGTGATAATATTTTTTCCATAAAGAGTATCTAGTCCTGTCCACTGATATGTAGAAACAAAACATAAAATCAGTATATAATTGAGCCTGTGTTGAAATAAACAAGGAGATCTGAAAGCATAGAGTTTTCTCTTATAAGCTGATGCACAGCAGGGATGACAGCCTCCAATGAAACTGCTTGAAAGTGATTAAATGGAGATGAGGATTTGTAGGGCTTTTGCCGATGGAGCCATGCTAAGGACAAGTAGGAGTGATTCTGGGAAAGCAAATTGCAAGGCTTTAAACATTCTGACAAGCAAGCTTTCAGCAAAATAGGACACCAGTTGATGTGAGTAAAAACAAAAGGACCCTTGCAGGTTTATTGAGAAAAGTACAGGTTGTTATTGCTAGTAACCTTGCTTTAACTTGGGGTAGAGTGTATTTTTCCATCTGGGGTAAATGGGGCTCTGTAAAAGGTTATAAGAATAGAAAGATCCAAGTGATTTCAGGAAAATACAGTCTTTCAACTGAATTCTGTTTGAACATATGAACATGGATCGTATTGTTTTAACAGAGAAATTCAGAATGAAATAAGCTTAAAAGTAAGCTAAAGAACAGAAAGTTTTATTAAAAATTTGAAAAACTCTTTTGATAAAGCTAACTTTGAATTAAAGGTGAGTGAAAGGAATAGTTAAAGCTGTGTGAAATAGATGGAAGAATGTGCAGAAATTGATGATTTATTTGATTATTTATATGTCAATTACTAGAATTTTTATCTTATTTTTTTGAGAAATTGTTAATAATAAGGGCTTCTCTGGTGCCTCAGTCAGTAAAGAGTCCACCTACAATGTGAGAGACCTGGGTTTGATCCCTGAGTTGGGAAGATCCCCTGGAGGAGGGTATGACAACCCATTTTAGTATTTTTGCCTAGAGAATCTGGATGTACAGGGGAAACTGGCAGGCTACAGTCCATGGGGTCAAAGAGTCAGGCACAACTAAGTGCAGTACAGTCATCATTAATGCATTATTTACCACTTTTATTGTTTATTTATTGATGTGATAAACTAGAACATATGAAATGGAGTAAAAAGATCCAGTGTAAATGAAAATGTTGATGATAAAAAAGAATTAGAGAATAATCAACAGTACACAGTTTGGGAGATGCAAAGGAATAAAATCAAAATAACAGATAAAGCATCCAGACTTTGAAGAAACACTTTTGTCTAGTTGTATCATGACAGAGGATGATCACAAACTGAAAGTGACCTTGAATTTGGTGTTGAAAAGGCTAGAAAATCCCCATTTGTAACCTTTATTTTGTCTATGATGAAGTCAAAAGTCATCTGACAAGAATAAGGATAAGGGAATATGCGATAGGATACTGGAAAGAAAAACTGGCAAAATAAATAGTAAAACTGGTTAGAAATAATGAAGTTCTAATAATTAACCCAATAATATATAAACATGGCAAATAGATGGGGAAAAAATGGAAACAGTGGCAGATTTTACTTTCTTGGGCTCCAAAATCACTGAGGACCCTGACTGCAGCCATGGAACCAAAAGACACTTGCTCCTTGGAAAAAAAGCTATGACAAAGTAGACAGTGTATTAAAAATCAGAGATATCACTTTGTTGATAAATCTTCATCTAGTCAAAACTATGGTTTCTCTAGTAGTCATGTATGGATGTGAGAGTTGTACCATAAAGAGGGTTGCACACTGAAGAATTAATGCTTTTGAACAGTGGCACTGGAGAGGATTCTTGAGAGTCCCTTGGGCAGTAAGGAGATCAAACCAGCCAATCCTAAAGGAAATCAACCTTGAATATTCATTGGGAGGACTGATTTGAAGCTGAAGCTCCAATACTTTGGCAACCTGATGCCAACCGATGACTTACTGGAGAAGACCCTGATGCTGGGAAAGATTGAGGACAGGAGGGGAAGGGAACGAAAGAGGATGAAATGGCTGGATGACATTCTAGGCTCAATGGACATGAGTTTGAACAAACTCCGGGAGATAGTGAACGACAGGGAACCCAGGCATGCTGCAGTCCATGGGGTTGCAAAGAGTAAGACATGACTGAATGACTGAACAACAGTAATTAATCACCATTCATTATTAGGAGCTCAAATGTTCAGGAAATAGAGTGTTATTTTTCTCAACTGTATTCAGATGCTTGGTTCAGTACTGGAAAAGGAGATGACTGAATTAATCCATTATTTACCAAGAAAATCAACATTTTCTTTTCACATAAGTATGGAAGTATTTCTCCAACAAAAGTAAGAAATCTCCTTTCAAAAAAGCAGATAACATGTGCATTGGAAGCGAGAGAAATATAAATAAGAAATTGAAAATGTAAAAGTTAAAAAAGAATAGAAGACAAGGTGATGTAAAAACGGGAGGAGTAACTATATATAATAGTAACTACATAGAATAGATAAAATAAAAAGAATGAAATTTTTTGAAAAATATAAGATAAAAAGACAATATTTTATGTGCTTTCCCCTAAAATTAGTGCATCTTATGTAATTTTGCACAAGATTTAGTTGTAATACTAAAATCTTTATCAGAGATTAGCAAACTACAGCTTGTGGGCAAAATTTAGCCTGTGAGCTTTATTCATAAATAAAATTTTAACAGAACCCATCTATGTCCAATCATCTGCCTATCATATAGGACTACTTTTGTGCTACCATGATGGAGTTGAATAGTTGCAAGAAAATCATATGAGCTCCAATGCCTAAAATATGTGCTAGCTAGAAATATACACAAAAAGCTTAGTAATACCTAAAGTAATGATATTTACAAATTATAGTCAGACTAATAATTTTAAATGTAATTAATTCTTCAATCTAAGACTTGTTTAATAAATAAATATTTTTAATCCCAATCAAAGCACTGGGCTCCTTTTGAGACTCTGACTATCCAACAGTCACCAATATGGGTGAGGTGTTTGCCTTTAATAAATTTAGTAGAAAGGAAAATTCAGCAAATGTAATGCATAATTAGTCAGCATTAGTATAAACAGTTAGAACTGGACATGGAACAATAGACTGGTTCCAAATAGGAAAAAGGAGTACGTCAAAGCTGTGTATTGTCACCCTGCTTATTTAACTTATATGCAGAGTACATCATGAGAAACGCTGGGCTGGAAGAAGCACAAGCTGGAATCAAGATTGCTGGGAGAACTGTCAATAACCTCAGATATGCAGATGACACCACCCTTATGGCAAAAAGTGAAGAGGAGCTAAAAAGCCTCTTGATGAAAGTGAAAAAGGAGAGTGAAAAAGTTGGCTTAAAGCTCAACATTCAGAAAACTAAGATCATGGCACCTGGTTCCAAAATTTCATGGCAAATAGATGGAGAAACAGTGTCAGACTTTATTTTTGGGGGATCCAAAATCACTGCAGATAGTGATTGCAGCCATGAAATTAAAGGACGCTTACTCCTTAGAAGGAAAGTTATGACCAACCTAGATAGCATATTGAAAAGCAGAGACATTACTTTGCCAACAAAGGTTTATCTAGTCAAGGCTATGGTTTTTCCAGTAGTCATGTATGGATGTGAGAGTTGGACTGTGAAGAAAGCTGAGCACCGAAGAATTGATGCTTTTGAACTGTGGTGTTGGAGAAGACTCTTGAGAGTCCCTTGGACTGCAAGGAGATCCAGCCAGTCCATTCTAAAGGAGATCCGTCCTGGGTGTTCATTGGAAGGACTGATACTAAAGCTGGAACTCCAGTACTCTGGCCACCTCATGAGAAGAGTTGACTCATTGGAAAGGACTCTGATCCTGGGAGGGATTGGGGGCAGGAGGAGAAGGGGACGACAGAGGATGAGATGGCTGGATGCCATCACCGACTTGATGGACGTGAGTTTGAGTGGCTGGATGGCATCACCAACTTGATGGATGTGAGTTTGAGTGAACTCTGGGAGTTGGTGATGGACAGGGAGGCCGGGCGTGCTGCAATTCATGGGGTCGCAAAGAGTCGGACACGATTGAGCGACTGAACTGAACTGAATACTAAACAGAAAACCAAAAATTGGTAGGAAGAGAAGTTACTTACTTTATATTGGGTTTCAGAGAGGCTTCCCTAGCACAAAGAAAATGCTGGAACAGATTCCAGGAAGAGGAACTGACTAAAGAAAGGTTCTGGAGCTAAAACAAGCTTGACATATTCAAGAAACATGTCTGTTCCCTGGAATCATCAGACAAGTGGGTGATCTGTGTTAGAACATGTTAGTCAGATAGATGAAAGTCAGTTCACATCAACACTTTGTAAAGAAGATAGTAGACTGCATTCCATTTCAATTAAAAAGAAAGTCTGTTAATTATTTAAGGCAGTAAGTAAAATGGTCTGATTTAGTTTGAAATAAATCACTCTGGCTGCTATGTAGAAAGTGAAAGTGAAAGTCGCTCACTAATGCACAACTCTTTGTGATCCCATGGACTATACAGTCCATGGAATTCTCCAGCCCAGAATATTGGAGTGGGTAGCCTTTCCCTTCTCCAGAGTATCTTCCCAACCCAGGTATCGAACCCAGGTCTCCTGCATTGCAGGCTGATTCTTTACCAGCTAAGCCACAAGGGAAGTTCAAGAATACTGGAATGGTAGCCTATCCCTTATCCAGCAGATCTTCTCAACCCAGGAATTGAACTGGGGTTTCCTGCACTGCAGGTGGATTCTTTAGCAACTGGGCTATGAGGAAAGCCCTACTATGCAGAGTAGACAAAAAATTGTAGGAACCAAGAGCAGAAGTTGGGAGACAAGTTAGAAAGCTACTATAATTTTCAAGGTAGTATGGATTTATGTGTGTGATAGTGGAGATGGACAAAATTAAACTGCTTTTTGTTGTTCATTCCCTCAGTCTTATCTGACTCTTTGTGATCCCATGGATAACAGCACACCAGGCTTCCCTGTACTTCTATATCCTGGAGCATGCACAAACTCATGCCCATTGAGTAGATGACGTCAACCAACCATCTCATCCTCTGTTGTCTCCTTCTCCTCCTGCCATTAGTCTTACCCAACATCAGGGTCTTTTCCAGTGAGTGGGCTCTTTGCAGCAAGTGGCCAAAGCATTGGAGCTTCAGCTTCAGCATCAGTCCTTCCAATAAACGTTCAGGGTTGATTCCTTTAGGAATGACTGGACTGATCTCCTTTCAGTCCAAGGAACTCTTAAGAGTTTTCTCCAACACCACAGTTCAAAAACATCAAGTCTTCTGTGCCTAGCCTTTTTTATGGTCCTACTCTCACATCCATACATGACTACTGGAAAAGCCATAGCTTTGACTATATGGACTTTTGTTGACAGAGTGATGTTTCTGCTTTTTAATACACTGTCTAGGTTTGCCATATCTATTTTTCCAAGGAGCAAACGTCTTAATTTCCTGGCTGCAGTCACCATCTGCAGTGATTTCGGAGCCCAAGAAATAAAAAGCCCAGATTTTATTTTCCATTTTTTCCCACATCTATTTGCCATGAAGTGATGGAACTGGATGCCATGATCTTAGTTTTTTTGAATGTTGAATTTTAAACAAGCTTCTTTGCTTTCCTCTTTCACCTTCATCCATTGGCTCTTGTGTTCCTCTTTGCTTTCTGCCATTAGGGTGGTGTCATGTTCGTATTTGAGGTTATTGATATTTTTCTTAGCAATCTTGATTCCAGTTTGATCTTCATCCAGCCCAGCATTTCACTTGATGTACTCTTCATAGAAGTTAAATAAGTGGGGTGACAATATACATCCTTGACATTCTCCTTTCCCAATTTTGAACAGTTTTTTTGTTTGTTTCATGTCCAGTTCTAACTGTTACTTCTTGACCTGAATACAGATTGCTCATGAGGCATAAGGTGTTCCCATCTCTTTAAGAATATCCACAGTTTGTTTTGACCCACACAGTCAAAGTATTTAGCATTGTCATTGATGCAGAAGTAGATGTTTTATTCTGGAAATGTCTTACTTTTTCTATGATCCAATGGATGTTGAACTGATTCTAAGATTTTTTAAAAGAAATAGAAGTAATAGGTTTTGCTGGTGGGATGACATTGAGATGGGAAATTTAAGAGAACGAAAGATAATCTCTGGTTTTAACATAAGCAATGTAGTGGTGATAGTAATAGAACACCTGCTGTGTTTGTCCTTATTCACTCAGTTGTATCCAATTCTTTGAAACCCCATGGATTGCAGCCTGCCAGACTCCTTTTTCCATAGGGTTTCTCAGGCAAAAATATTGGAATGGGTTGCCGTTTGCTCCTCCAGGGGATCTTCCTGACCCTGGGATCAAACTCATGTCTCCTGTATCTCCTGCATTGCAAGTGGATTCCTTACCTGCTGAGTCAAGAGAAGCCCTAGAACCCCTGTTAGTACATTAAATACCTAAGAAGGTAAAAATGTGGAGAGAAAACCAAAGATTTTCTCTTAACAATGTCAGACAGAGAAGACTTATGTCCTAGTGGAGAATTTATATAATTAACTTTGGTATATGTTATTCTAAGATCAGTATTAGATATAGCTTGTGGTGATAACTCAATATAGCTTGTAGCTTATATTGAGTTATTGGAGACTAGCAGACTAATCTCAATATTAAAAAAAGGAAAAAACAAGACAGCAGAATGGAAACTTCAGCCTTTAAGAGTCAAGAAAGAGATGTAACACCAAAGATGGTCTAGGGGTACAAGGGAGATTGCAGACAAAATGCTGAATGTGATAGGAAGGAAACTGTCCCTGATTCTAGTGTATATAGTAGATAAAGAATGAAAAAAAAATCCAAATTTGGAAACAGAATTCTTTGACTTTAATGGAGTTGAGGTAATGGAAGACTGATGAGATTGAGGAGAGGATGTGAAATGAGGACATGGATATAGAATGTTCTGGAATCAACATTTTGTGAAACATTTTGAAAATACACAGGCAAAAAGGGGTATCTTATAGGTAGAGAGAGGATGCTGTCTCAATAAGTATTGTTAATATAGGCAATTCTAGGATATGTGGTAGTCTTAGGTGAAAACTCCAGTAAAGAGTTATTGAAATATTAATACTTGGGTAATAAAAGAAGAAACATTCTGGAAGAGAAGAAGGAGGAGGATTGTATCTAAAGCAGCAGAAGAGTGACCTAAAATGTACAGCTATAGCTATTCACTCACCTAGAGCCAGATATCCTGGAATGCAAGGTCAAGTGGGCCTTAGGAAGCATCACTACAAACAATGCTAGTGGAGGTGATGGAATTCCAGTTGAGTTATTTCAAATCCTAAAAGATGGTGCTATAAAAGTGCTGCACTTAATATGACAGCAAATTTAGAAAACTCCCCAGTGGCCACAGGACTGGAAAAGGTCAGTTTTCATTCCAATCCCAAAGAAAGGCAACATGGGACAATACACAGGTTCTAAATAGGGAAAGGAGTACATCAATCTGTATATTGTCACCCTACTTATTTAACTTATATGTGGAGTACATCATGAGAAATGCTGGGCTTGAAGCAGCACAAGCTAGAATAAAGATTGCCAGGAGAAATATCAATAACCTCAGATATGCAGATGACATCATACCTATGGCAGAAAGCAAAGAAGAACTAAAGAGCCTCTTGATGAAAGTGAAAGAGGAGAGTGAAAAAGTTGGCTCAAAGCTCAACATTCAGAAAACTAAGATCATGGCTTCTGGTCCGATCACTTCATGGCAAATAGATGGGGAAACAATGGAAACAGTGAGAGATTTTATTTTGGGGGACTCCAAAATCACTGCAGATGGTGACTGCACCCAGGAAATTAAAAGATGCTTGTTCCTTGGAAGAAAAGTTATGACCAAACTAGATAGCATATTAAAAAGCAAAGACATTACTGTGCCAACAAATGTCCGTCTAGTCAAGGCTATGGTTTTTCCAGTAGTCATGTTTGGATGTGAGAGTTGGACTATAAAGAAAGCTGAGTGCCAAAGAATTGATTTTTTGGAACTGTGGTATTGGAGATGACTCTTGAGAGTCCCTTGGACTGCAAGGAGATCAAACCAGTCAATGCTAAAGGAAATAAGTCCTGCATATTGATTAGAAGAAATTATGCTGAAGCTGAAACTCCAATGCTTTGGCCACCTGATGCGAGGAATTGACTCATTTGAAAAGACCCTGATGCTGGGAAAGATTGAAGGCAGGAGGAGATGGGGACAACAGAGGATGAGATGGTTGGATGGCATCACCCACTCAGTGGACATGAGTTTTAGTAAACTCTGGGATTTGGTGATGGACAGGGAAGCCTGGAGTACTGAAGCCCATGGGGTCACAAAGATTCAGACACAAATGTCGAATGAACTGAACTGATAACTATGCACTGTGAAAAGAAGGGAAGCAAAGATGTGAATAAGGGTGTACATAGGCTGATGCATCTTTGGTAGGTGCAGGAACTGGTTCCTGTGTGATTACTTCTATTTTCTCCATAGTAGATGAGTTTATGTCATCAGTTTAGAATTTCTATCATTTTAGCATAATGCCTCCCCTCTGTAATGCTTTGACTATAACCACCAGAAATTGCACATCTTAGGCTTCCTTGCCATTGAAGTTTGGGGTGTGTTGCCAGTACAAAGCCCCAAGTACTAGTCAAGAAAAATCAGAAGCAATGGGACTTTGAAAGGATAGAACATAAGCTTGGTTGCCTGTGGCACCTGCATCAGGGAAGTACCTGCTTCTTCAGCGTGGTGGGAGTTTCCTAAAGCTGTTGACTTCCAGATAACACTACGTTCCTTCTTCAAATATTTCAGTCCTTCCAACAATTTTGCAACCTAAGTCCCATTCTTTTCTTTTTCTAGTCTCTAGAGAGGTAGCTTTGGTTTTATTGTCTGGACCCCAATAGTGGTGAGTGAATTCTGAGGAAGAGAAGATAGGAAAAGTCAGAAGTCTGGCATGTGATGCACATAAAAGCAAGCCTTTTATGTTTGCAATAAGACAAAATTCGAGAAATCCAGCTACTCAGCCCCTTTCATCTCACCCATGCTGTGGCGTGTGGTTCATTAAGCAACTCCAGAAAAACACACAAGGATCATGGAGCCTAATTTTAAAATCTTCAGTAGATGCTTTACTATTCTTTAAGACATTAGCAGCAACGTTTACTCAGCCAAAACTGGAGCCCTAGCAATGGCAGAACTCTTTTTAGATTGTAAGCAAATTTATTTTTTTTATAAACTATTAAATATCCATTTTGTGACTGTAACTTCTTTCCCTTAGTCTAAATGCTTTCTTTGTGATCATTTTGAAAAAAAAAATAAATGTCTCAATGACAGTCCTTAAATATTTTTGAGTCTCTATTATGAAACTCTCCAGTTTTTTTCATCTTCAGTGTAAAATCCTACCCCCCAACCAGTCTCTCCTTGTGTACTTGATACTGAGGCTATTCAACATCCATATTCCTGCTTTCTGGATACAGTTAGGTTGATTAATGTCTTTCTTAAGTTTTAGCAGCTAGAATTTTAGTAGCCTAGAAAAAAAATGGCCATTGCTTCCAATGCATCTAACTTCACATCAGTGTTAATTACAAACCTAATAGCACTGATAAACATTTTAGTAACAGTCAGTTGAAATAGTTAGAATAGTTAAGACTTTGTTTTTAGCATTTCATGTGGTGTGTTTGGATGTGTTATCTCTATATATATAGTTTTTAGACTTATATTCAAGGCATTATATTCATGCTTATTTAATAGTTCTTTATTAGACTTGGCTTCATGCCAGCTCATCTCTTTGATGCCCCTTCAGTCAAGCATTGTGTTCACTGTATCATGGAATCTAATTACATCTGTTGGCAGATTTTTTATCATCACAGCATTATTACTTTCATCTAAGCCAATGTCTAAAATATTTATGGATGATTACTACAGAATGACACCAGAGATTTGAAATTTACATTATTCAAACATCAGTGTACTATTTCAAACTATCAGAATTAAGACCACATAGAACATAAAATCCAAAAGATGGAGGCATATTGGGGAAAATATGGACTGAGACCAGAGATGCTAATCTAAAGACTAGTACAAGCAAGGAAGGCACTGTATTCCTTGCTAGCATCTCCATAACAAGAACCACAGACTGGAGTGTGTTAGTGGTATAAATAGCAGAAATTTATTTTCTCAGAGTTTGGAAGCTGGAAATAGAAGATCAAGGTGCCAGCAAGGTATATTTCTTCTGTGGCCTCTCTCCTTGACTTGCAAATGACCACCCAATTGCTGTCTCCTCACTCTTTCCACAGAGAATGTGATTTTTAAAGGACTTCTCCAGTTAATTGCTTAATGGCACTTAAAACTCAGAATATTCAGAGTTGAATTCATTTTCTCTGCTTCTCACTTGCTCATGTTTCTACCTACTATTTTTCCTGTGTTAATTTTTCTGATTGATGGGTCAGCCATGTACCTAAGAGCTCAGGTTAGGGCAGCTATTGGAAAACCATTATCCCATTGGTTTTCCACACTCATTGCTATTAGGATAAAATTCAGACTACTAAGTATGGTATCAAAGGGATATACACAGGACTTGGTCTTTGATCTCAGACATTATCTCCAAGCATGTTTCCTTCTTTTACTGTATTTCATGTACACTGGGCATATGCTTGTCCTTAAAGAAGTACACCAAACTGTTCTGATTCTAAGGATATTTGAACTCTCCTTGACCTCTACTTAGAACATTTTCAACAAGATTTTCAGATGACTTATTCATTCTAAGCATTCTTAGCTTAAATGTGTCTCATTAGTAGGGTCTCAGCTCAAATGTCACCTCCTTAAAGGATTTTTTCTCTACTATAATGTCCAAATTAAGTCCCCTGGTGTCATGACCACTTGTCATTCTCTGTCCTAATATCTGCTTTGCTTCCTTCATCTATCACTTTGTAATATCAGAACTTGGTCTGTCTTGCTCATTAAAATCTAATCTTGTATTTCTGTTTTTCACAGTACTAAAATAGTTTTTGATCACCTACAGAATGATGTCTGACATTTTTACCATGGTGTGTAAGCCCCTCGTTATCTGGCCTTACTTCTTCCCATTTTTTCCATTTTACATTAATTGCCCATTCTTCCATGTATAAACCTCTCTCACTATCCTGCCATCACCCACAAACAAGGTTCCTATCTGTCCAATAACAAAATAATTTTGTTCACTCAATTTAGCCTTGATATGCTCATCCATAAAGTAAGGATAGGAAAAGGGGAAGGATAGAGTAGATAATTTATTTCTAAATTTTACTCAGAATTTGATGTCAAGTGCTGTGTATAGTAAATCATATAATAACCATGGAATAAAGTTAACTGTGATTATTGTGACTACTCCATTCTTAGTCAATGCTGTTAGAAATAAAATTTAAGGAACTAAGATGATGACTGCAACTTTTAAATAACTTATCATCTCAAAAAGGGCAATTTTGTCACCGTTAGCACTCCACATAAAAATCTTCTCATTTTTTAAAATATATTTGCATATCTGCTCCATGGTGATAAAGTGTCAAAGCATAAATTAAAATGTGAAAAACATGATGTTTTCACTAAAATATAGCATTTCAAGCCAAAGTGCATTCACATTTACAATATTTATTTATATTTTTCTGTCATCATGAAAAGACACATGAATGTGCCATCTCTAGAAAAGTGAAAAATACTCTAAGAGCATCACAAATGAATTATTCTTAAAATTTAGTATATAGTTCATCACTACCATTCTACTTATATTACAAAAACTATTTAAACATGAACAAAATATTTTTTAATAAATTGCGATTACTAAACTTAAAAATAATGCATTAAATTATAATCATTAACTTCTCAAATTGTATAACCTCAATAGGAGATTTAAATCCATTTCACATAATGTCTTGTATGATTTTAAACATTGGAAGGGGAAAACAAATAATAAGGTAATAGCACTTGAGTCTACAAGGGGCCTTTCCACTTTATTGATCCAGTGCATGAACAAGAGCCATATTTGTTTTGTTTATTTCTGTTAAATAAAAGCATGAGGTGCAAGAGTGATATATATCATAGCTACTAACATAATGGACGGTGGCTGTCTAGCACAACTGAACCATTGTGTTTGCCTCATAACAAAGTACTGCTGGGTTCATTCAAAAACTGCATAAACCAGGTGGCATACTAATTTTCATGTCAGTATATCATTAGCTACACAGTAATAGAATCTTAAGGCAGATGGTGTTTTGAAAAATCATTACACAGGGGAAGTCTCTTATCTGCTAGAAAGAATGTTTAGATCATATCTATTTCTATAATGTAGAAGAATACAAAACATGAATCCTAATGTTAGAATAAACTTAGATATCATCAGGCCAAATATTTTACCAAATTGCAAAATTCTGTCACAAAATTCTGAAAGGTTCTTTCTCATTCTTTTTTAAAAAATCTTCCAAGAATGAGTAACTTGATATTTCACATATGATTTTATTTTTTAAATTAATTTATTTTTTGAAGGATAATTGCTTTACAGAATTTTGCTGTTTTGTCATACCTCAACATGAATCCACCACATGTAAAATAAGATAAAAACTTCTAATAATAAAACTTCTTTTTTAAATTTGAATTTTAAAGTCTCCTTTTAGTTCTTCCTTCTGTAGTGATGTATTAAGCTTACTCCCTATCCAAAACAGTCCCTTTTTTGCTTTAAAAATGAATATGATAACCCTCCAATCCCAGGCACAGAGTTACTGTGATTGCAGTGCTGTGAAATTTGTTTGAAGTTGATTTGATTGATACAGCCAAGAGAGAATAAGGTACAATGAATGTATCTTGATAACAAAAGTGACACAGAATCAAAATTCATGAATCTAAAAGTGACTAAAAATCTAAAAATCACTCCCTATTATATTCTCTATTCTATCCTATAATTCTGCATTTAAAATCTTTCATGAATACATCTAATAATGGAGAAGTTTCTGACTTTAAAGACATTTATTTCTAATTTAGCCAATATAGCAATATTAAGTCTAGTGGAAATCAGATATTTAACAGAAACCAGATACTCTTAATTTACATATTTAATCTTGCTTCCAACATTTTAAGCTTATAACATAAATGTAATTTTTTTTGCAAGACAGATTGTTCAAACATTTAAAGATGGCTAAATAATTATTCACTACCTTCCACTTCCATCTCTCCAGTCTGCATTACATTTGTTTTATTCTAAACAATACTGTTTGCAACAGATAGCATAAATATATTTAATATGAAATGAAACCTGCATTTTACTTATAATAAAATGCTTTACTGTATGATCCAACAGACTATACTTTTTTTTATTTCTACACTGATCTGTATTTTCAGATTTTCTCAGTATTGTATTATTGAGATCTAGAGATATAAGATTAGGTTATGAGTTTGGAAAACTTGACAGAAGAGGTTGTTAGATCCAATATTATTTCTACAGATGTATCCTAGGCCACTGTTTTTCCAAATATTGTATAATTCCCACAGATTCATTCTTTCACTCAATATATATAGGCTTATTTGTGTGTAAATAATATTAGTACAATATTAAATTTTGACAATAGTGGGAAAGTTATAGACTTTCAAATAGGCTACAGAATAGAGGAGACTATACTTTGAATTTTGATCTTTTCCCCAGGATAGCTATATGTGGAAGACACTTTCTTGTGAGACTGGATGACAACTGCAAGCAGCAGCTCCTGGTCAGTCATGTGATCACAAAAGTAAACAAGCCTAACATTTAAAACAATTCTGGATGCATATATCCATTCTGCTTTTTACTTTCTCTATAGCATTTGATAAATTATATAAGATATTCAATACTTCATTATAAAATAGGCTTTGTGTTAGAAGATTTACATAATTTCAGGCTAATGCAATTGTTCTGAGCATGTTTAAGCTAGCCCAGGCTCAGCTACGCCAAGAAAGATCCATCTAGTCAAATTTATGGTTTTTCTAGTAGTTATGTATGGATGTGAGAGTTGGACCATAAAGAAAGCTGAGCAACAAAGAACCAATGCTTTTGAACTGTGGTATTGGAGAATATCCTTGAGAGTCCCTCGGACTACAAGATCAAACCAGTCAATCATAAAGGATATCAGTCCTGAATATATATTAGAAGGGCTAATGTTGAAGCTGAAACTCCAATACTTTGGCCACCTGATGCAAAGAACTGACTCATTGAAAAAGACCCTGATGCTAGGAAATATTGAAGGCACAAGGAGAAGGGGATGACAGAGGATGAGATGGTTGGATGGCATCACTGGCTTGAAGAACTTGAGTTTGAGCAAGCTCCAGGAGTTGGTGATGTACAGGGAAGCCTGGCGTGCTGCAGTTCATGGGGTAACAAAGAGTCGAGACACAACTGAGCAACTGAACTGAGGCTAAGCAGGTTAGGTGCACTAAATGGAGTTTTGACTTAATTTTCAACTTAGGATGGGTTTGCCAGGACAACCTCACTGAAAATTTAGGAAGATTTGTAACACAAATAGTATAGTCACTGCCTCAAAAGTTTAGTTTAAAAGATTAAAGTACCCATATAAAAGAGCTTAGCACAGTGCTTGATACATAAAAACAGACCATCATCATTGTTACTGTTTTTTTTTCTTTTAACATTTTTCAGTCCCTCTCCTTAGGTCACTATGGCCTGTGATTGAGACCACCTCAATGTTCCACTCAGCATGAGTAAACTTTAAGCAAGTTTCTTTCAGACTATTAAGTCTCATGTCACCCTTTTCTTAGAGAATTTGCTTCATAAACTAGCAATTATAAATTATTTTTCTGCTTCTTTGAGATGTAAATCTCTTAGCATCTTGTTAGGTTTTACAACTCAGAAATGTCTTTCCTTAAGCTAAGGACATTGGAGTCATCTCTTTACAGTGTACAATAAAGAATGCTAGCACTCCTATCTTCCAGTATCTGTTCTGGTTTTATAATCTAGGCCTAGTAAAGTAAACTACATTTTATTTATTTTTTATTGATTGATTTATTTTTTGGAGGCTAATTACTTTACAATATTGTATTGGTTTTGCCATACATTGACATGAATCTGCCATGAGTGTACATGTGTTCCCCATCCTGAATACCCCCCCAACCTCCTTCCCCATCCCATGCCTCTGGGTCATCCCAGTGTACTAGCCCTGAGCACCCTGTATCTTGCATTCAACCTGGACTGGCGATCCATTTCACATATGATAATATACATAGAATGGCAGTAAGCCACATTTTAAATAACATCTATCCAGTTAGCTTTTAATTTCCTCAGTGTAACCTTGCTTTTTAAATAAATAATTTCAATTAAGAACAAGAATGTGTGTGTGTGTGTGTGTGTGTGTGTGTGTGTGCTGTGCTTAGTCACTCAGTCCTGTCTGATCTCTGTGACCCCATGGACTGTAGCTCACCAGGCTCCTCTGTTCATGAGGATTTTCCAGGTAAGAATACTGCAGTGAGTTGCCATGCTGTTCCTCCAGGGGATCTTCCCAACCCAGGGTTCAAACTCTGGTCTCCCATATTGCAGGCAGAGTTCTTTACCGTTTGAGCCACCAAGGAAGCCCAAGAACACTGGAGTGGGTGGTCTATCTCTTCTCTGGGGGAACTTCCTGACCCAGGAATTGAACTGGGGTCTCCTGCATTTCAAGCTTATTCTTTACCAGCTCAGCTACCCTGGAAGCTGATAGAGATAGAGAAAGTTAGATGGATAGATGTCTGCTACATCTCCAAGAGTCCTGTTATATAAACAAGAAATTTGAAAGAGCAAAATAATGCTACAGATTTCATGAGGTAGAATCCTTCATTCCATCATGGATAAGAAATAAATGGTAGCCATTGGGATGTATATATCCTGACTCTTGATCATGTCCTGCACTTAGTGCTTCCTCCAGGAAGACAGCATGTGTAACCATTTTCCCTGCCTTCCCACAGATGACACCATCTCATTTGTAGAAGAAACAATGAGGACCCTGTGTACCTGGTCAAATTATGATAATTTTTTTCACCATTTATATTACTTGAATTTTCTGTGTTGATCCTTTGACTTGAAGTATTAAATACTATCTTCTCAAAAGTCTGAATTTAAATTCCTTAAAATATGTGTGTTATTTGGTTTCAGTAGTACATGTTTATTCTATTTTTTCATCTGTATCAATTTATTGTTGCAAAAAGTGTCTTGAATTCAAAATGGTACTAGTAAAATATTTTTCAATTATTCATTTTTATTGAGAATATCTTCATCTTTTATAAATAAGATAGCAACTCTATATCTAATGAATTTCTTTTAAATACAGGACCAACTCAACCCTAAAACACATCTAGTTGGTGAGTCCCTCACTAGGAGAATAATCTTACACATATATTTATAATCATGGAACAGTTCTCCTGAGATTCCTATCTCTTACACTTCCCCTGGACATGTCAATATTTCTGGCCCATTTTTCCCTGGGTGTCTTGTTGCATACTACTTCTATGTTGGGAGAAAGTGTTGGGTAGCTAAAATATGGTTCAGATCAGATCAGATCAGATCAGTCCCTCAGTCGTGTCTGACTTTTTGTGACCCCATGAATCTCAGCACGCCAGACCTTCCTGTTCAACACCAACTCCCGGATTCACTCAGATTCATATCCATCGAGTCAGTGATGCCATCCAGCCATCTCATCCTCTGTCGTCCCCTTCTCCTCTTGCCCCCAGTCCCTCGCAGCATCAGAGTCTTTTCCAATGAGTCAACTCTTCGCATGAGGTGGCCAAAGTACTGGAGTTTCAGCTTCAGTATCATTCATTCCGAAGAAATCCCAGGGCTGATCTCTTTCAGAATGGACTGGTTGGATCTCCTTGCAGTCCAAGGGACTCTCAAGAGTCTTCTCCAACACCACAGTTCAAAAGCATCAATTCTTCAGCGCTCAGCCTTCTTCACAGTCCAACTCTCACATCCATACATGACCACAGGAAAAACCATAGCCTTGACTAGAAGAACCTTTGTTGGCAAAGTAAGGTCTCTGCTTTTGAATATGCTATCTAGGTTGGTCATAACTTTCCTTCCAAAGAGTAAGCGTCTTTTAATTTCATGGCTGCAGTCACCATCTGCAGTGATTCTGGAGCCCAGAAAAATAAAGTCTGACACTGTTTCCACTGTTTCCCCATCTATTTCCCATGAAGTGATGGGACCGGATGCCATGATCTTCGTTTTCTGAATGTTGAGCTTTAAGCCAACTTTTTCACTCTCCACTTTCACCTTCATCAAGAGGCTTTTGAGTTCCTCTTCACTTTCTGCCATAAGGGTGG
>NW_011494930.1:1395991-1396806 GCF_000754665.1 Bison bison bison
GCCAACTTTTTCACTCTCCACTTTCACCTTCATCAAGAGGCTTTTGAGTTCCTCTTCACTTTCTGCCATAAGGGTGGTGTCATCTGCATATCTGAGGTTATTGATATTTCTCCCGGCAATCTTGATTCCAGCTTGTGTTTCTTCCAGTCCAGTGTTTCTCATGATGTACTCTGCATATAAGTTAAATAAACAGGGTGACAATATACAGCCTTGACGTACTCCTTTTCCTATTTGGAACCAGTCTGTTGTTCCACGTCGAGTTCTAACTGTTGCTTCCTGACCTGCATAAGGTTTGTCAAGAGGCAGATCAGGTGGTCTGGTATTCCCATCTCTTGAAGAATTTTCCACAGTTTACTGTAATCCACACAGTCAAAGGCTTTGGCATAGTCAGTAAAGCAGAAATAGATGTTTTTCTGGAACTCTCTTGCTTTTTCCATGATCCAGTGTATTTTGGCAATTTGATCTCTGGTTCCTCTGCCTTTTCTAAAACCAGCTTGAACATCAGGAAGTTCACGGTTTGCATATTGCTGAAGCCCGGCTTGGAAAATTTTGAGCATTACTTTACTAGCATGTGAGATGAGTGCAAATGTGTGGTATTTTGAGCATTCTTTGGCATTGCCTTTCTTTGGGATTGGAATGAAAATTGACCTTTTCCAGTCCTGTGGCCACTGCTGAGTTTTCCAAGTTTGCTGGCCTATTGAGTGCAGCACTTTCACAGTATCATCTTTCAGGATTTGGAATAGCTCAACTAGAATTCTATCACCTCCACTAGCTTTGTTCATAGTGATGCTTTCTAAGGCCCACTTGACTTCACA
>NW_011494930.1:1396906-1412488 GCF_000754665.1 Bison bison bison
AAGATCTTTTTTATACAGTTCTTCTGTGTATTCTTGCCATCTCTTCTTAATATCTTCTGCTTCTGTTAGGTCCATACCATTTCTGTCCTTTATCAAGCCCATCTTTGCATGAAATATCCCTTTGGTATCTCTGATTTTCTTGAAGAGATCTCTAGTCTTTCCCATTCTGTTGTTTTGCTCTATTTCTTTGCATTGATCGCTGAAGAAGGCTTTTTTATCTCTTTTTGCTATTAGAGAATGCCTTACAAAGACAGTCACATTTAGGTAAAATCCTGATGGCAATGAGAGAAAAAGAAGGACTAGTGAGTGGGTATTTAACATATATGCTTATATAACTTTTGTGCAGAGTACACCATGTGAAATGCCAGGCTGGATGGAACACAAGCTGGAATCAAGATTGCTGGGAGAAATATCAATAACTTTAGATATACAGATGACATCACCTTTATGGCAGAAAGTGAAGAGTAACTGAAGAGCCTCTTGATGAAAGTGAAATAAGAAATTGAAAAAGCTGGCTTAAAACTCAACATTCAGAAAACCAAGATCACGACACCTGCCCCTATCATTTCATGGCAAATAGATGGGGAAACAATGGAAACAGTGAGAGACTTTATTTTGGGAGGCTGAAAATCACTGCAGATGGTGACTGCAGCCATGAAATTAAAAGACTCTTGCTCCTTGGAAGAAAAGCTATGACCAACCTAGACAGCATATTCAAAAGCAGAGACATTACTTTGCTGACAGAGGTCCATCTAGTCAAAGCTTTGGTTTTTCTAGTAGTCAATGTGTAGATGTGAGAGTTGGACTATAAAGAAAGTTGAGTACCTAAGAGTTGATGCTTTTGAACTATGGTGTTGGAGAAGACTCTTGAGAGTCCTTTGGACTGCAAGGAGATCAAACTCATCAATCCTAAAGGAAATCAGTCCTTAATATTCATTGGCAGGACTGATGCTGAAGTTGAAACTCCAATACTTTGGTAAACTGATGTGAAGAACTGACTCATTGGAAAAGACCCTGATGCTGGGAAAGATTGAAGGCAGGAGGAGAAGGGGTCGACAGAGGATGAGATGGTTGAATGGCATCACCAACTCAATGGACATTAGTTTAAGCATTTCCACGAGTTGGTGATAGACAGGGAAGCCAGGGGTGCTACAGTCCATGGAGTCACAGAGAGTCAGACATGACTGAACGACTGAACTGAATTGTGAGTGGTTAGTTGAATTACTTTTCAAGCAGGAAGGAATACCACTAAAGGAAAATTTCATAAGGCCATAACTTATCTGCAGAGGCTCAAGAAATAGAAAGAGGACCACATTACAGAGGTGACTGTTGCTGAAGTAAAGATGAGGCCAATGGGATAAAGGCTCAGGAGAATAAGCCTGACAGAGTTTTTCAGGATATTTCCAGGACTTGGACTATTACTCTGAACGAGAGAGAAGAGGGCAGAAGAATAACAGTTAGGCTCCACTTTTAAGAGAACCACTCCAGCTGCTCTGATATAAATAGTCTCTGAGGATAAAAAAACAGAGCAATTAGCTAGAAAAACTTTGTATTAAAAAGTCAAGACATATGGTTAATTGTCACCACTCTTTATGAGAGGAAAAGCAGATAGAAGTGGTGAGAATTTGGATTTAACAATATTTTGAAGATTGAGTGAACAAGAATTGCTGATACACTCACTGTATTTGGGCCTCAAGAAGAGTACTGAAAGTGTGGACATTTACAGCAAGCCCCTGATTTGCACTATAGTATGGGATGGTTAAATTACCTTGCAAGTTAAACAAATCAATCTTATTAATCAATGGGAAAATTTGTGATTGTTACATGGCCTATAACTTCTTTTGGCAAAACGTTAAAACTCTTCTACTATCAGTTATAAATGCATGCAAAATTTTAAAAAATCATGTATAGAAGTCAATATTTATTTATCACACTATAATATAAAATACTGGAAATATAGAGAATTAAAGTCTTATTTCTTTGTAAAAAACATAAGAAGTTTATGCAGTTTAAGCAATGTTTGGCTTCTCATTTGGAGAAGGCAATGGCACCTCACTCCAGTACTCTTGCCTGGAAAATCCCATGGACGGAGGAGTCTGGTAGGCTGCAGTCCATGGGGTCGCTAAGAGTCGGACACGACTGAGCGACTTCACTTTCACTTTTCACTTTCCTGCATTGGAGAAGGAAATGGCAATCCACTCCAGTGTTCTTGCCTGGAGAATCCCAGGGACGGGGGAGCCTGGTGGGCTGCCGTCTATGGGGTCACACACAGTCGGACATGACTGAAGTGACTTAGCAGCAGTAGCCTTCTCATTAAATACATTGAGATTAACTTCAAGCATTTTATACTTGGCACTTTCAATGTTATGAAATATCTCCAAGAGTTTCTTAAATGTGAAGTTTATGCCAGTGTCAGTGAGTGGTGTTTCTTCATCCTTTTCATCACAATCACCTTTTTTTTTTAAGATATATTGATAAGTTTGACTTTACCAAATTTATCTGGCTGCAAATCTAGAGTTTCTCTAATAGTGGTGACACTAAAATTTTCCCAATCATCTGTTTCCTCTACAACTCCATTTATATTTGATTCAAATTTCACTCTCAGCATTCTGAGTTTTAGATTCATTGCTGAACTTTTATGTTGCCTTATTCTCTGGAACTCTGCATTCCAGAGTATATTTTGGGCATATTTTCCCTTTCTCCATTGTCTTTTGTTTCTCTTCTTTCTTCAGTTATTTGTAAAGCCTCCTCAGACAACCTCTTAGTGTTCTTTCAAACCTTTTTTCTTGGGGATGGTTTCAGTCATTGCCTCCTGTACAATATTATGAATCTCTTTCATAGTTCTTCAGGCACTCTGTCTACCCAATATAATCCCTTGAATCTATTTGTTACTTTCACTATAATCATAAGAGATTTTATTTAGGTCATATCTGAATGGTATTGTGGTTTTATGTACTTTCTTCAGTTTAAGGCTGAATTTTCCAATAAGAAGCTGATGCTCTGAGCCACTGTCAGCTACTGGTCTTGTTTTTGCTGACTATATAGATCTTCTCCATCTTCAGCTGAAAAAAAGGAATCAATCTGATTTTGGTATTGACCATCTGGTGATGTCCACGTTAGAGTTGTCTCTTGTGTTGTTGGAAAAGGGTATTTGCTATAACCAGTTTGTTCTCATGACATAACTCTGTTGAATTGCCCTGCTCCATTTTCTGCTACAAGGAAAAACTTGCCTGTTACTCTAGGTATCTCTTGACGTTCTACTTTTGTATTCTAATCCCCTATGATGAAAAGGACATCTTTTTTGATGTTAGTTCGAGCAGGCCTTGTAAGTCTTCATAGAAACAGTTAACATTAGCTTCATTAGCATCAGTGGTTGGGGTACAGTTTTCGATTACTGTGATGTTGAATGGTTTGTCTTGGAAATGAACCAAGATCATTCGTCATTTTTGAGATTACACCCAAGTACTGCATTTTGGCAGATGACACCATCCTTATGACAGAAAGTGAAGAGGAACTAAAAAGCCTCTTGATGAAAATGAAAGTGAAGAGTGAAAAAGTTAGTTTAAAGCTCAACATTCAGAAAACTAAGATCATGGCATCTGGTCCCATCACTTGATGGGAAATAGATGGGGAAACAGTGGAAACAGTTTCAGACTTTATTTTTTGGGGCTCCAAAATCACTGCAGATGGTGACTGCAGCCATGAAATTAAAAGACGCTTATTTCTTGAAAGGAAAGTTAAGACCAACCTAGATAGCATATTCAAAAGCAGAGACATTACTTTGCCAACAGAGGTCCATCTACTCAAGGCTACGGTTTTTCCAATAGTCATGTATGGATGTGAGAGTTGGACTGTGAAGAAAGCTGAGCACCCAAGACTTGATGCTTTTGAACTGTGGTGTTGGAGAAGACTCTTGAGTCCCTTGGACTGCAAGGAGATCCAATCAGTCCATTCTGAAGGAGATCAGCCCTGGGATTTCTTTGGAAGGAATGATGCTAAAGCTGAAACTCCAGTACTTTGGCCACCTCATGTGAAGAGTTGACTCATTGGAAAAGACTCTGATGCTGGGAGGTATTAGGTGTAGGAGGAGAAGGGGACGACAGAGGATGAGATGGCTGGATGGCATCACCGACTCGATAGACGTGAGTGTGAGTGAATTCCGGGAGTTGGCGATGGACAGGGAGGCCTGGCATGCTGCAATTCATGGGGTCTCAAAGAGTCAGACACGACTGAGCAGCTGAACTGACTGACTGACTGCATTTTGGACTCGTTTGTTGAGCAGGAAGGCTCAGTTCATTTCAATCACTCAGTCGTGTCTGACTTTTTGTGACCTCCATGGAATACAGCATGCCAGGTTTCCCTGTCCATCACCAACTCCTGGAGTTTACTCAAACTCATGTCCATTGAACCGGTGATGCCATCCAACCATCTCATCCTCTATTGTCCACTTCTCCTCTTGTCTTCAATCTTTCCTAACATCAGTATTTTTTCCAATGAGTCAATTCCTTCCATCAGGTGGCCAAAGTATTGGATTTCAGCTTAAGCATCAGTCCTTCCAATGAATATTCAGTACTGATTTCATTTAAGATAGACTGGTTTGATCTCCTTGCCATCCAAGGGACTCTCAAGAGTCTTCTCCAACACCACAGTTCAACAAAATCAATTCTTTGGTGCTCAGGTTTCTTTATAGTCCAACTCTCACATCCGTACATGACTATTGGAAAAACCATAGCCTTGAGTAGATGTACCTCTGTTGGCAAAGTAATGTCTCTGCTTTTGAATATGCTATCTAGGTTGGTCTTAACTTTCCTTTCAAGAAATAAGCGTCTTTTAATTTCATGGCTGCAGTCACCATCTGCAGTGATTTTGGAGCCCCAAAAAATAAAGTCTGAAACTGTTTCCACTGTTTCCCCATCTATTTCCCATCAAGTGATGGGACCAGATGCCATGATCTTAGTTTTCTGAATGTTGAGCTTTAAGCCAACTTTTTCACTGTCCTCTTTCATTTTCATCAAGAGGCTCTTTAGCTCCTCTTCACTTACTGCCATAATGGTGGTGTCATCTGCGTATCTAAGGTTTTTTTATGTTTGTCCCAGCAATCTTGATTCCAGCTTGTGCTTCTTCCAGCCCCAGCGTTTCTCATAATGTACTCTGCATATAAGTTAAATAAGCAGGGTGATGATATACAGCCTTGATGTACTCCTTTCCCTATTTGGAACCAATCTGTTCTTTCATGTACAGTTCTAGCATGAGGGCTACACCCTTTCTTCTAAGGGATTTGTACCCAGAGTAGTAGATGTAATGGTCATCTGAATTAAATTTGCCCATTCTTGTCCAGTTTAGTTTACTGTTTCCTGATATGTCAGTGTTCACTCTTGCCATCTCCCACTTGAGCACATCCAACTTATTTTGATTCTTTGACATAAGATTCCAGGCTCTTGTGCTATATTGCTCTTTACAGCATTGGACTTTATTTTCACCACCTGACACACCCAGTACTGAGCATCATTTCTGCTTTGTGTCAGCTGCTTAATTCTTTCTGAAGCTATTAGTAATTGCCCTCCACTTTTTCCCCATAGCATACTGGACACTTTCCAACCTGGGAGTGGGGGTGGGGGTCAAGGACTCATCTTCTGGTGTCATATCTTTTTGAATTTTCATACTGTTCATGGGGGTCTTGTGGTATTAAAACTGGAGTGTTTTGCCATTCCCTCCTCTAGTGGACCACATTTTGTCAGAACTCTTTATTATGACCCGTTCATCTTGGGTGGCCCTGCACAGCATGTTCACAGTTTCATTGAGTTGTGCAAGCCATGAGAAGGCTGAGATCTATGAAAGTGAAAGTGAAGTCGCTCAGTCGTATCTGACTCTTTGCAACCCCATGGACTGTAGCCTACCATGCTCCTCCATCCATGGGATTTTCCAGGCAAGAGCACTGGAGTGGGTTGCCATTTCCTTCTCCAGAGGATCTTCCCAACCCAAGGATCGAACTTGGGTCTCCCACATTGTAGGCAGATGCTTTACCGTTTGAGCCACAAGGGAATGAGATCTATGAAGGGGTTTATTAACAATGGTAACTGAAACTCATGTTTACTACAAGTCAGAGTTTCCTATAATCTAGATAACAGACATTTCGGTTGCTGCTTTCAAATATATAAAGTGAAAGATATAGATATCTTGTATGTAGTCAAGAAACATATGTGAAAATTCTAGATGGTAAGATGGTAATTTTTCCAGGTAGGTGAGTTCATTCAAAACAAGATAGGAACAAAATAGAAAGCCCAGAGATAAATCCGCGTACATATGGGCACCCTATCTTTGACAAAGGAGGCAAGAATATACAATGGATTAAAGACAATCTCTTTAACAAGTGGTGCTGGGAAAACTGGTCAACCACTTGTAAAAGAATGAAACTAGAACACTTTCTAACACCATACACAAAAATAAAATCAAAATGGATTAAAGATCTAAATGTAAGACCAGAAATTACAAAACTCCTAGAGGAGAACATAGGCAAAACACTCTCCGACATACATCACAGCAGGATACTCTATGACCCACCTCCCAGAATACTGGAAATAAAAGCAAAAATAAACAAATGGGACCTAATTAAACTTAAAAGCTTCTTCACAACAAAAGAAACTATAAGCAAGGTGAAAAGACAGCCTTCAGAATGGGAGAAAATAATAGCAAATGAAGCAACTGACAAACAACTAATCTCAAAAATATACAAGCAACTCCTACAGCTCAATTCCATAAAAATAAATGACCCAATCAAACAATGGGCCAAAGAACTAACTAGACATTTCTCCAAAGAAGACATACAGATGGCTAACAAACACATGAAAAGATGCTCAACATCACTCATTATCAGAGAAATGCAAATCAAAACCACTATGAGGTACCATTTCATGCCAGTCAGAATGGCTGCGATCCAAAAGTCTATAAGCAATAAATGCCGGAGAGGGTGTGGAGAAAAGGGACCCCTCTTACACTGTTGGTGGGAATGCAAACTAATACAGCCACTATGGAGAACAGTGTGAAGATTCCTTAAAAACCTGGAAATAGAACTGCCTTATGACCCAGCAATCCCACTGCTGGGCATACACGCCAAGGAAACCAGCATTGAAAGAGACACGTGTACCCCAATGTTCATCGCAGAACTGTTTATAATAGCCAGGACATGGAAGCAATCTAGATGTCCATCAGCAGATGAATGGATAAGAAAGCAGTGGTACATATATACAATGGAGTACTACTCAGCCATTAAAAAGAATACATTTGAATCAGTTCTAATGAGGTGGATGAAACTGGAGCCTCTTATACAGAGTGAAGTAAGCCAGAAAGAAAAACACCAATACAGTATACTAACTCATATATATGGAATTTAGAAAGATGATAATGATAACCCTGTATATGAGACAGCAAAAGAGACACTGATGTATAGAACAGTCTTTTGGACTCTGTGGGAGAGGGAGAGGGTGGGATGATTTGGGCGAATGGCATTGAAACATGTATAATATCATATATGAAATGAGTCACCAGTCCAGGTTCAATGCAAGATACTGGATGCTTGGGGCTGCTGCATTGGAACAACCCAGAGGGATGGTATGGGGAGGGAGGAGGAAGGAGGGTTCAGGATGGGGAGCACATGTATACCTGTGATGGATTCATGTTGATATATGGCAAAACCAATACAATATTGTAAAGTTAAAAAATAAAAAGAAACAGTTAAAATGAAATTTTCATAGTTGGAGAATTGTAAATACACCTATGATTTTATTGCAATATTTCATTAAAGATTTACATTCTTAGAATTTTTAGAAACTAAAAAAAAAATACAAGATAGGGCTTATATAAATTAGAAATGTCTACTTTTGGAATAGTTGCCTCTGAAATAAGTAAAAGTCCAATTAATAGACATTTTCTAACAGATACTGGATAACCATTTTTTGTCCAGGAGTATTATATGGAGTGTTATATGGCCAACACCAAAATAAATTAAATTAAAATTTCAACCAACTAACATTTAGGTTCTCATCTAGCTGGAACATGTTTTCTTATTTCTAAAGTACATTTGATTTGATGGAACCATACCACGCAGAGACATCTACTCCATTTCCTGTAGGGAGAAGAAAAGAAGCTCTTTTTGACAAATAAAATAGGCCATTCAAAATTTTGTAGATGCTAAGAAATTTTTATTATCTACGCATGACTTTTTAAATCAGTTACTGGAAATGTGAAAAACTTAGTCAACAAACCAACAGGGTGCCTAAAATAGATACTGTTTCAATAAGTAGAAATAGTTATTATTTTCTCAGGATTGGAAACAATTTTCAATAGCTGATTTGTGCATGTTCCATGACATATCTGTAGTACACATGTATATATGTTCTTATAAACTGTAAAGCAAAATATATCCTATTAAGTATGCAAGAGATTAATTTTATTATATGTGTCATAGAATCAACAGTTAAATTTTTCATTATATTTTAATATAAATAATACTGTTTTCACTTTATCGCCTCAAGGGTGAAAGAAATATTGGTTTGTTGTTTATGGCCTGAACTTTAGAAGTTCATGCTTATTGTATCTAAAAATTCACTCCACCTCACTTTAATAAAATTTTGAAACATCTTCTGTTTGTGGCATATTTTATAAATCATTGACAATGTGTATACATTAGAAAGAACAAGTGGTAATCTTATATTGGGGAAACTTTAGCTTTAAACTTAAAAGTATTCCAGTTATATAGTTATTTTGAAAATCATCCTACAAGATACAAAACAGAGCAATGACTGATTTTTATTTCAATTTTTAGATGGCTGAAGCTCATGAAAATTAAACAACTTATTACAAATCCATAGTTAGTGACAGAGTCCTGGCAAATGTTCCAGTTCTCACTTCATAGTGATGTGCTAACAAAGAAGGCAACAAGAAAGAATTGAAAACTTCATAAGCATGGGGATGGTTTGGATTTAAAAGGCATAGTCAGTAGTATAATGCAATTTATATTTGGGAGAATGAAAGAAAATTCAATAGCTCAAGCTTAGCACAATCTAGTAGTGATTAAGCACATACAGAGGATGAATTCTGGATCAGCAATGTCCCTGAATCAGGTGCAACCTAAGAGAACATAATGAAATCTTGAAGTGAAAAATTATTCCTGTTTATGGAAGTGTTTAAGGAAAAATAAAAAAGGCTTTATATAATATTTAATTATTTAGAATACAATGACCAAACCAAAAAGACAAAGAAAGACCTTTAATATACATGATGAAAGAAAAATAAATTATGCAATCTCTATTTCATATGAATTGCTCTAAAAATGACAAATATTTATTTTTATTTACATTCATTAAATATCATTAAAGAATCATTTTTATTACTCATTTATTGTCAAACAAACCTCAGAGTACTTTTTTGAAACAAGCTTTACTACATCAAAACTTCAAACCAAAGTCTTATACACAGACCTACAAACACTATGTTGAGCTTGAAGTTACTGAATGGGTTTCAAATTGTCATAAAAGAAATGCATCTCAATACGTGTGACAGAGCATAATATTTTTTGCAAAATAACTATCCATACATTGTTGTCTGGATTGTGTTACTGAAATGTTTCCCAGACTTTTTCTAAATTCTTTCCTCTCTAAAACACCTTTTTAAATATTATTTTCCCTGTTTCCTCCATGAAATTTTAATATCACAGATATACTGTATATCTATTTATGTACTGTGGCCTTCCTGAAGGCCACAAATCCCAATAAAAGACAAGCCCCTTCAAAAATAATTTTTCTTTCCCTTGGAGTGACACTGTCCAGGTTGAAAACACTCTGACACAGCAATCAGATTTACAAGTATAGAAATTCTGAAAAAAATACTCTGATGGATTATATAAATGCACCATCACTCTTATGAAATTCACAGTTGCCTGGTTGGTTCTGGTCAAACACTAGGTAGTAAATTCAGCACAATCTGAATAGTCATCAGGTCATAGTTTTACTCTTTGTTATATAATTATCATTTTCCCCAGTTCTAAATTATGAGATATATGAATTTCATCTATAAATACTACTGTTCTTCATTGAAATATATCACTGTTACTATGGGAACATAAGAATTCGTAGAAATGTGCACATATCAAAGTCAAGTTTTCATGTAAAAATAAAAAAAATGTTATTTTACCTCCAAGGGAAAAAATGCACAACTAACGGATCTATTTTTTTCTTAAGTCTATTTTTTGAATGTAAACATACCCTTATTTCTGCATTTGAAAACTATGAAGTTAAGTGCAATTATGTATAACTTCATAATTTCAGTGACAATTAATGTTATTTTGCATTCACTTATGTATTAATAGGGACAATATAAACTATAGGAAAAAACTAAGATAAAGAGTGACACATAATTAACACTTAAAAAAAAAACATAGCTAACTAGAGATGCTCAGTATCTTTCTGCCCTCCTCTGTAATCAGCTTCTTGCAATCAAAATCTCATAATTTTTATTCCCAGAAACCAGTGATATATTCAAATCGAATTTCTCTCATGCTGAGCCCTGTACATGTTCCTTTAGTGCACATTTCCTTCTTGGCTCACAGTGGTTCAAGATGTAAAACTTTGGTAAGGAGGGAAGACATGGTGCAGTTGTAAGTGAGATAATACACATGCTGTTCTTAAAAGATTACTACTTCATTAACTAAAGTTTATATAATCATGATTTATATGTCTTCATACCTTGGGTTGAAATCATATATAATGCTTGCTCCTGGTGCTTAATAAGAGAAGAAACATGAACACAGACATCCTTTTATATTCACACCACCAAACACATACAATAATGAGGTGGATGAAACTGGAGCCTATTATACAGAGTGAAGTAAGCCAGAAAGAAAAACACCAATACAGTATACTAATGCATATATATGGAATTTAGAAAGATGGTAACAATAACCCTGTATACGAGACAGCAAAAGAGACACTGATGTATAGAACAGTCTTTTGGACTCTGTGGGAGAGGGAGAGGGAGAGGGTGGGATGATTTGGGAGAATGGCATTGAAATACATATAATATCATATATGAAACGAGTCGCCAGTCCAGGTTCGATGCATGATACTGGATGCTTGGGGCTGGTGCACTGGGATGACTCAGAGGGATGGTATGGGGAGGGAAGAGGGAGGAGGGTTCAGGATGGGGAACACATGTATACCTGTGGCGGATTCATTTTGATATTTGGCAAAACCAATACAATATTGTAAAGTTTAAAAATAAAATAAAATTTAAAAAGAAAGAAAGAAAGAAAAAGAAAAAGAAAAAATAAATAAATAAATACCAAAAGCAAAAAAAAAAAAAAATCTAAATAGTATCAAATTTGCCTATTTCTAGAACTTTGTGAGTAACTTTATCTACCAGTTCTTACTTAATCCTAATGGCATTATAAATTAGAATTATTAGAATTATTGTATCTCCTTTGCATACAAAAAATAAGTCTTAGATAAGTTAATCTATATGTTGCTAAATGAAGAAACCGATATTCTAGGCAAGATACATATCATTTAAGAGCATATGCAAACATTCTTAAATCAAACAGAAAAATATGGTATTCTAAATATGCCATTAATGTCAGACTTGGTTTAAAAATGCATTTTGGCAATGCATGCAATTCCATCCCCTCATCAAATCCTAGTGAGATGGTAAATACATGCATGATTGTACTTAAAGATGAGCACATAATTGGCATGAAAAACTCACGCAATTTTACCATTAATTTTCCAGAAATTTTAGTGAATTGTTTTAGAATTTGGAGATGAGTGGAGTCAAATTGGCTGAGAAATAAGAAAGATAGAATAAAATAAGGGCTACAAAAATACATATTCACAAATAAGGACTCTATTTCAGATAAAATCTGTAATATAAAGTATTTGAAACATCCTGAAATAAAATAATCAAAACAATTTAATGGAAACATGAACAAGTCAGAGAAAAATGTAGTCCCAAGAACAATAAAAAATACATGACATATAAATCTTAAAATGCATTGTAAATACTCACTGGTATCAGAAACAGTTTAAAACAATAATTATTATTGTTGAAAGAATGATTTTTCTCCCATTCTATTGGCAAAAATTAAAACTTGATTAGTTGATTCTACCTAAATTAATTTTAGATATGAGAATTAATTCTATTAATGTCACTGATGGACATGAAAAGCAGTATAGTCAAAGACGTATAACCACATTGCCTGTATTAACCAAAATTTAAGTCAATGTTTCCTGTCGCTCTAGAAATTGTCTATCTAGGGATCTATCCTGTAGACAAACTGTATATGTATTTAAGTATGCTAGTTGCAGCATTGTTTGTAATTAAAAAAAAAAAGGAAGAAAATATGTGTGGAATGTTATACCAGGGTGACAGTGAATGATGTATATATCCATATACTGACATGAAAGACAATCATAAGAAATTTCGCTTAAAAATAACCTAACTGCATATATCGGATAAGGCAATGGCAACCCACTCCAGTACTTTTGCCTGGAAAATTCCATGGACGGAGGTGGGCTGCAGTCCATGGGGTGGGGAAGAGTCAGAGAAGACTGAGCAATTTCACTTTCACTTTTCACTTTCATGCATTGGAGAAGGAAATGGCAACCCATTCCAGTGTTCCTGCCTGGAGAATCCCAGGGACAGTGGAGCCTGGTATGCTGCCACTTTATGGGGTCGCAGAGTTGGACACAACTGAAGCGACATAGCAGCAGCAGCAGCAGCAACTGCATATATAATTCCACTTATGTTTTCTAATTTGTGACACACAAAAAAAGACAAAGACACACAAAAACCTGTGTAGAAAAATGTCCAGGGAATAGACATCAAATTGTTTAGAGCCTTAAGAGGAGAGGAAAGGCTTGATGTTGAGTAAATAAAGCTAAGTAGCTTTTTCTTTTCTTACGTTTGCATTGATAAGTATCTGAATATTATTAGGAATTAGTATAATATAATTACAGTAATAAATGCATATTTGGGGAAATGAAATTAAATAAACAATGTAAGATGATATGGCTTCCCAGGTGGAGCTCATGGTAAAGAATCAGCCTGCCAATGCAGGAGATGCCAGAGATGCAAGTTTAGTCCCTGGATCAGGAAGACCTCCTAGAGAAGGAAATAGCAACCTACACCAGTATTCTTGCCTGGGAAATTCAATGGATAGAGGAGTCTGGTGTGCTACAATCCACGAATTTGCAAGAGTCAGACATGACTGAACACACACACACCATCTATGTAAGATGATAGATGTATTAACTAGCTTTATGGTGTTAATAATTTCACAATATGTACATCTTTTGAATCATCACTTGTATACCTTAAACTTACACAATGTATTACATGAATTACATCACAATCAGTTCAGTTAAGTTCAGTCGCTCTGTCGTGTCCGACTCTTTGCGACTCCATGAATCGCAGCACATTGGGCCTCCCTGTCCATCACCAACTCCTGGAGTTCCCTCAGACTCAGGTCCATCAAGTCAGTGATGCCATCCAGCCATCTCATCCTTTGTTGTCCCCTTCTCCTCCTGCCCCCAATCCCTCCCAGCATCAGAGTCTTTTCCAATAAGTCAACTCTTTGCATGAGGTGGCCAAAGTACTGGAGTTTCAGCTTTAGCATCAGTCCTTCCAAAGAAATCCCAGGGCTGCTCTCCTTCAGAATGGACTGGTTGGATCTCCTTGCAGTCCAAGGGACTCTCAAGAGACTTCTCCAACACCACAGTTCAAAAGCATCAATTCTTCGGCTCTCAGCTTTCTTCACAGTCCAACTCTCACATCCATACATGACCACTGGAAAAAACCATAGCCTTGACTAGAAGGACCTTTGTTGGAAAACTGGAAAAATAATTTCTACTATATTACATTTTGCTAATACAGTATTTTTGCACATTTTCTTTGTGACCATCAAACTCCATATTTCTTACTAAAACCTGTATGTTTGCACCACATAGGTGAAGATACACTCATTTAAAGAACTGACAGAAATAAGAGTATTTCCTTCATGGCAATTTCAAAAGTAATTCCCTCTTCATTTAGTACAGATTTAATTTATCTTAGGTGAAGTTGCACTTAGATAAGAATACAGGAGTAAGTTGCCATTCCCTTCTCTAGGGGATCTTCCCAACTCAGGGATTGAACCTGGTCTCCTGAATTGCAGAGAGATTCTTTACCATCTGAGCCACCAGGGAAGACCACTAATTCAGCAATTCTGTTTAATTAGACTCTTGACTACCCTTGAGTCACCAGGGAAGCACTAATTATATATTCTAATATATAATATATAATTCTAAATATATATATAAAATATAATTCCGAAGTATAATATACAATTCTAAAGTTAACCCTGAAAACTCAATGATTACTGATGTTAATGTCAGTATGTTAAAATTGTAATTGATGACTTAAATACACATAGGATTACTACACTGTTTACTAACAATTAAAGCTGTTATGAGGGTTCCTAATTCTACAGGTTAAAATGACAAAATAAATATGCTCAGATTTGGGGTGTGGATATATGAAGGTGTATTGTATATGTAAGTGTATAGTACAGTGATATAAAGAACACTAAATATTTTCTAATTTTGATAATCAATAGTTTTATACAATGTAAACTATAATTCATATTTTATTTTTAGGTTGGTGCAAAAGTAATTGCAGTTTCAGATTGTGAATTTTATTTTATTATTTTTTTTTAAATTTTATTTTATTTTTAAACTTTACATAATTGTATTAGTTTTGCCAAATATCAAAATGAATCCGCCACAGACATACATGTGTTCCCCATCCTGAACCCTCCTCCCTCCTCCCTCCCCACACCATCCCTCTGGGTTGTCCCAGTGCTCCAGCCCCAAGCATCCAGTATCGCGCATCGAACCTGGACTGGCAACTCGTTTCTTGCATGATATTCTACATGTTTCAATGTCACTCTCCCAAATCTTCCCACCCTCTCCCTCTCACACAGAGTCCATAAGACTGTTCTATACATCAGTGTCTCTTTTGCTGTCTCGTACACCAGGTTATTGTTACCATCTTTCTAAATTCCATATATATGCATTAGTATACTGTATTTCTGTTTTTCCTTCTGGCTTACTTCATTCTGTATAATAGGCTCCAGTTTCATCCACCTCATTAGAACTGATTCAAATGTATTCTTTTTAATGGCTGAGTAATACTCCATTGTGTATATGTACCACAGCTTTCTTATCCATTCATCTGCTGATGGACATCTAGGTTGCTTCCATGTCCTGGCTATTATAAACAGTGCTGCGATGAACATTGGGGTACACGTGTCTCTTTCCCTTCTGGTTTCCTCAGTGTGTATGCCCAGCAGTGGGATTGCTGGATCATAAGGCAGTTCTATTTCCAGTTTTTTAAGGAATCTCCACACTGTTCTCCATAGTGGCTGTACTAGTTTGCATTCCCACCAACAGTGTAAGAGGGTTCCCTTTTCTCCACACCCTCTCCAGCACGTATTATTTGTAGACTTTTGGATCGCAGCCATTCTGACTGGTGTGAAATGGTATCTCATAGTGGTTT
>NW_011494930.1:1412797-1417635 GCF_000754665.1 Bison bison bison
TATCTGTCTTTGTGCCAGTACCATACTGTCTTGATAACTGTGGCTTTGTAGTAGAGCCTGAAGTCAGGTAGGTTGATTCCTCCAGTTCCATTCTTCTTTCTCAAGATCGCTTTGGCTATTCGAGGTTTTTTGTTTTTCCATACAAATTGTGAAATTATTTGTTCCAGCTCTGTGAAGAATACTGTTGGTAGCTTGATAGGGATTGCGTTGAATCTATAAATTGCTTTGGGTAGTATACTCATTTTCACTATATTGATTCTTCCAATCCACGAACATGGTATATTTCTCCATCTATTAGTGTCCTCTTTGATTTCTTTCACCCAGATTGTGAATTTTAAATCATTATACTTAGGTTCAAACACATCCTTATTAATCAAAATAAGAACCTTTATAATCAGCACAATTTTGCCAATGAGATAAAGTTGGTTTATTTCTGTAGTGTAAAAATTCGTGCTTTGGAATTTGACGAACCTTGGAAAGTATTTTTGCCTCCTGCTGGTTGAGGAAGCATTTTTCCTGTGAATAGTTGTCAAGATGATTGAAGAAGTGTAGTCAGTTAATGAGTGGTCAGGAGATTATGGTGGATGAAGCAAAACTTTGTAGCCCAATTTGTTCAACTTTTGAAGCATTGGTTGTGTGATGTGTTCGGGTGTTGTCATGGAGAAGAACGGGTCCCCTTCTGTTGACCAAAATCAGCTGCAGGTGTTGCAGTATTTGCTGCATCTCATTGATTTGCTGAGCACACTTCTCAGATGTAATGGTTTCACTGTGATTCAGAAAGCTGTAGTAGATCAGACATCACTAAACAGTTACCATGACCGTTTTTTTTGATGCAAGTTTGGCTTTGGGAAGTTCTTTGGAATTTCTTCTCAGTCCAATCACTGAGCTGGTCATCACTGGCTCTATAAAATCTACTTTACATCTCACATCTGATCAAGAAATGGTTCATTGTTATTGCATGGAAAAAGAGAAGATGACACTACAAAACGTCGGCTTTTTAAATTTTCTGTTGGCTCATGAGTCACCCACTTATCAAGCTTTTTCACCTTTCCAATTTGTTTCATATGCCGAACAACCATAGAAAGGTTGATGCTGAGTTCTTCCGCAACTTATCCTGTAATTGTAAGAGAATCAGCTTTGATATTTGCTCTCAGTTGGTTGTTATGAACTTCCAATGACTGGTCACTGTGCTCCTCATCTTCAGGGTTCTTGTTTTCTTTGCAAAATGTCTTCAACCACCACTGCCCCGTATATTCATTAACAGTTCCTGGGCCAAATGTGCTGTTGATGTTACAAGTTGTCTCTGCTGTTTTGTGACTCATTTTGAAATTGAATATGAAAATTGCTCAGATTTGCTTTTTTGTCTCACATCATTTCCATTGTCCAAAATAAACAAAAACTGAACAGCAAATAATGTCATTAGCAAAAAATATAAAGCAAGAAATGTACATTAAAATGATGTATAACAACCATATTTATTAATAATGTATTCCAATATCAAATGGTAAATTTCAACAATGCAAACAAAGCTGCAGTTATGTTTCCACCAACCTAAAACAAGTTTCTTACTTTTAAATTTTGTTTCTATAAATTGCCAGATATACATCCAGAAACATTTAAAGAAACTTATTCAGATTAACTCTGAAACAATTTAATGTGAAAGAACTTATCCTTTATTCTCAAAAAACATAAGCAACAAACATGTTTTAAAAATTAAATACCTTCACTAAACATCGGTGCTACATTTTATTGGGGTTTGATATATAATGCTCTAGCCAAGCTAAATATTTGTAAGGACAAATTTAATTCATCTTAAATTAAATGTGAAATTAGAATCCAAAAAATATTGTTTTTAAGTAAGATGGATCCAACTTGTCCTATCTCAGCAACCATTATCTATATTCCTCCATCTCAACATTATTTTACTTTCTATATAAATGGTTATAATATCTTCTTTTCCTTTAATATACTTTAAAGAGAAGTGTCATTCTTACTGCTTCAGAACAGGAAATTTGAATGCTGAGGCTCTGCCAAGATTCATAATAACATCACATTGTTTCTGATGTGCTTACAGTATCAACAGCTTGCCATAAAACAATTTATAACTCAAAGGCTTAAAATCCATTCCCTGTGAAACATACCTGCTGATGACTCACTTGCAAATGATCTAATTTTCAGGGTTATTTGAGTTTCCATATTGAACATATTATATTAGATCCATCTTTTAATCAGAGCATATACTATGTCATATCTATGAATTGTAACCAATAAGTGTTTGCATACTGATTGTTCAGAACTCAAAATACATTTTCTCATGAAGCAGTAGTTTGGTTTCAGGATGTTGGGCACAAAAATCCTATAAAGTGGCTAAAAATAATAACTCAAATTTTCATTCCTAAGAACAGAAGCTTTTGATATAGGAGGCAAGAAGTGAATAAAAAGAAAAAAAGTGCAAAGAGAAATAAAATTTTTTCAATATATGTCCTGATCTTAAAATCTTTTTCACATAGTAGATTGCTTAAGTTTGGGAAAATTACTTAATTTTTCTGGTCTTAGTTTGAAAAACAGGCTTATAATACTATTTTGATTATTTCTATGATAATTAATGCATGATGCATCTTGATATACATCCCTAAAGTTTTTTATGAGTTTTGCTATAAATCTATTTCTTCAAAAATTCAAATTTTAATTAAATAAATTTTGTAGAAATATAAGAAACTTTCTGATTGTGTGGATTCAACATTTTGAATATACTTCACCGTAGTTCAGCTGGTAAAGAATCCGCCTGCAATGTGGGAGACCTGGGTTCGATTCCTGGGTTGGTAAGATCCCCTGGAGAAGGGAAAGTCTACCCATTCCAGTATTCTGGCCTGGAAAATTCCATGGACTATACAGTTCGTGGAGTTGCAAAGAGTCTGACGTGACTGAGTGACTTTCACTTTCACTTTCAGGAAGCATGATGGATTATTTTCCAGAGATATGCTATGTATCAAAAAGATAAAAAATATCCCTGTCTTCATAAAAGCTTGTTATTTCAGGTATAATCAATCCCTGGATTTATTATTTACTATTTATATAATTTGTCACTACCAAAGGGTGAGAGGTGGGGAGGATGATGAAGGAGAACAAATTTAAAATTTTAAAATTCAAATACAATTTGTTAGTTGTCCAAATATTTTTAGATTTCATATATAAGACCTATCAGTAATGGTAGTGTGGTTTTTATTCCACCTCCAAGTATGATACTAACCTCAAAAAAAAAAAAAAAAACTCTATAAAGTTGAAATGTACTTGAGAGTCATTTGGTAGCATTTGAAAAAGAATCAACGTATAGGAGAATATACTTCATAAAAAATACATCTCATAAGACTGATGCTTGCTTATCTTGGCTAAAAGCACTTTGGACAGTGGATTCATTTTATTTGTTTTTTCAACTTGGTTAATGCACAGAAAACCAAGTTTTATTGTTGATGCTTATGGTTGCCTTTTTCTCCCACATCGCACCTCTGACTAATGGCTAGGCACAGAAAGATAGAAAAAATTGTTAGTAAGAATGATATTCGAAGCTCTTGAAGGAGATCAAATCCTTTTAGCAAGGTAAATGGCCTATGACAATATCTGTAGATAGTTGTTATTTTGACTACAGCACGCATCAGGCAATTGAGGATGGTATAAGGAGTACATCCCAAGGTTGTTTTATGATACACAATGCTCCATTAAAATTAGTCCTTTATGAAACTAAAACCATGTGACTTTGTAAGATTTTATTTTCATTCTAAAGTGAATACATTTCAAGCACAATGTTTTTTCCAATTATCAGTGCAATGCATCTTTCTATTTAGTCACCTTTTTGCATTCAATCATCTTTTATGCTTATTCTGGAAGTTGGAGCTTACCATATTCAAAGTTTATTATGCTAACAAATTATCATTAACACAAAGATTTTTTAGCAGGATGAGAGTCATTTTAAGTTTTATTTATAATCAATAAGATGAGCAGAGAAACTGAATCACCAGTAAGCTTTTTTAGTTCTACAACAGTAAATACTCACAGTGAATATATAAACAGAATCAGGTTTGGACCATAAAAAAAGGAAATGTTTCCTTATTGGTTTTTTAAAGGTGACTTTCCTTTTAAGATTCTTATTATCATTGCTAAAATTTTACACACCTTAGAGATTCAATAAATGTTCCTTTTTGATGAAGATAGGCTTGCTGTAAAGAATGTCAAAAAGATTAAAACTCAAACTCTCTTCTAACCAAGAAAACTTGCAGCAGAAATCTTTATGTTGATACATCTACCTCAAAAAGAAATGTATTCCCTAGATTTTATTGAAAGATTTGGAGCTCAGTTTGTCATATCTTATTAATTTTTATGCACTATATATTTGTAAACTGAAATAATGGAATTGATCATGTAGAATTTATACTTGCTTATGTTCTTTCATAAAAATAAATTAAATATTAAGATTTCAAGGTTTGCAATATGGTTTTTCAATGTTTACAACTTTTAACAAAAATGAATAAATTATCTATTTCTTTGGGTTTACCTGGTGGCTCAGACAGTAAAGAGTCTGCCTGCAGTGAGGGATATCCAGGTTCGATTGTTGGGTTGGGAAGATCACCTGGAAAGGGAAATGGCAACACACTCCAGTATACTTGCCTGGAAAATCCCATGGAAGGAGGAGCCTGTCAGGTTACAGTCCATGGGGTCGTACGCAAAGTGGCTGAGCGACTTCACTTTCATTTTGTCTGGATTAATTTGTGGATGTGTACATATGTCATGGCTATACATATATATATATATATATATATATATTACACATACATATTCAAGAA